>NC_057348.1:37543791-37843791 GCF_016509475.1 Prionailurus bengalensis | reverse complement strand
AGAAAACAGAGTCTAGAAATCATTTGGGCCATGCCCTGTAACTCAGTCTATATGGTTAAGAAGCCACCCCTGCTCTTTTCCTTTATTGTGAACTGACATTCTAGAAAGAACTTCACCTAACTGGACAGAAGTTCCAAAGTGTTTTCATTTTAAATATGTGTGAGGAAAAAAAAATAGTAATAGAATCACTTCATGAACAGGGCAAACCATGTTAATTCACAATAATTTGAGGCTAATTATGTGTGGATGACACTGAATAGCAGTAATTATTTTAGATCCAAATCATAGCGTCTTCAAGCTGTAAGACAAGTAGGGAGAACGTAACCTATACTAAGATTTCTAAATGGCTCATTCAAAGAGTTCAGAGATCCTCTGAGACCACTTTTAAATATCTAAAAGTTTAGATGCTCTGGGATAGAAGTGTGATGGGGGTGTGTGAGGAGATACAAGAGACTCTACTGACCCTGATCCCCGCAGAGAAATAAGTCCCATCCTTCCGCACTCTGACATTTCTTCTGTTCATTTCACTCCTTTATCTCACTGTGAAAATACTTGCATCTTGACCACTCAGTGGATGAAATTTTACATTTCCTGGTCAACTTCACAGGTAAGTAAATCCCAGCTTGAGCAACGCAATCTCATTAAACCCAGAACCAACAAGAGAAGGGAACAAATAGAATCCAAGAGCAAAAGATACACGTTTTGATGCAAGTAAGAGCATGGGTAGAGTTTTGCACATTGAATCTGCTTCCAAAGCAGCTATACAGGCATTATGAAGTTTTATGGAGCTACGTGTTAAATAGCGTAAAAAAATGATGATGGTGATGATGAGGATGATGATGAAGATGAAGAGGTGGAGGAGGAGGAGGGGGAGGAAAGATGATGGAGACAGGAAAGGAAGAGTAAAATCATCTTTCCTATATTTGGTTGTTGTTTGGAAAAATCTAGCCTCATCCACTAAAATTCTGATATTACATTTCTATAAGAGACAGACACCATTATTTTTATCTATAAAGTAGGTATTTTTCCATTGGGGCACAACGTGGGGTTTTTATCCACATTGCCCTGTTTTTGTGGGACTATCAATTATAGAGCCCAGGGCACAAAGAGTTGAGCCCGTGACCCAGGGACGATCAATCCTAAGGTATCTCATCTAGTGGGCCACAGTGGTTGACACGTGACTTGCACAGGTAGAGCCCTTTTACAGATTTAATGCAGAAATCAGGAGAGACAAGGTTCCCTTGCATTTGGACAAAAAGCCATATAGAACTAGTCTGAAACTATAATGTTGCCAGTGGCAACTTTCTTTCATATGAGAGGAACTGGACCATCAGTGGCAAAATAGAAAAAAAGCATCTACGAACAAAATCTAGCTGCACTAATAGTTGGCGAGAGAGCCCTGACACCACCTTTGAGCCTCTGAATCCAGCCCTTCCTGAAGCCAATTCAACACGTAATTTCTCAGTGCATGAGCCATCACTGTTTCCTCCAACCGTTTTAGTTCAGCTTTTTCTTTTTTAAGAAAAAAGTTTCTTTTTTAAGGGGGCTCGCTTGAGTTTGTCTTTTATTACATAAACCTAGAAAAGTTTTGACTAATGTGACTTGAAAGGGCAGAACTATTCTTTTGCATTTGCGTAGTTTAAAACCCAGAAGATGGTGAGGAATAATCAATTAGGGTGGGTAAACTGATCTCATATCTACTTGCAACGGCTGATTTGACTATTTTTAAAAAAAAAAAATTTTCAGTTTACTTATTTTGAGAGACAGAGAGAGCAGAGGAGGGGCAGAGAGAGAGAGAGGGAGAGAGAGAGAATCCCAGGCAGGCTCCATGCTGTCAGAGTGGAGCCCGATGTGGGGCTTGAACTCACGAACCGTGAGATCATGACCTGAGCTGAAACCAAGAGTCAGATGCTCAACCGACTGAGCCACCCAGTGCCCCATGATTTGACTATTTGTCAATAACTGAAACATAAGTAAGTAGCACGTTTGCCTACTGAAAGTTTATAGGCTAGAAAATAATTCAACAAAAACAAAAATATACATCAATAAAATATTTTCATATATTAATTCACCTGGGGTTTAGATTACAGGCCGAGAAACTCATATAACAGGCCAGATAGAAAATATTTTTGGCTTTGTGGATCATACGATCTTTGTCATAACTAGTCAGATCTGCTATTACAGTATGCAAATAACCATATACAGTGAATCAAAAAATAGCACGGCTTTATTCCAATAGAACTTTATTTACAAAAACAAGGGATAAACTGGATTTGGCCCATGGGCTAGAGTTTGCCAACCTCTATTTAGAAGAGTCAACTCTGTATTTTTCTCAGTTCACTTTACGACAAATTTCCTAGAACAGCTACATTACACCAGGTGACATATTTAGCCTCATAAAAGATTCAGAGCTGTGTATGGAAAAGTTCCTACCCTTAAGGACTTTGCAATATAATAGGAAAATAAGGCAAGTTTATCCCTAAATTATCATTCAAACCAAATATCAAGTGTCTTAAAAATAAAATAAAATTATATGGAAGCCCAGAGGTAAAGACTATATCTACTGAGAGCATTGCTTCCCCCAATGGTCTGGAAGGATATTATTTACTTAGGATGATACTTAACCCCATGTTACTCTATGTTGCTATGTGACAAGGAGAAAAAAACATAATGATTTTGCACTCTTCTCTTTCCTCACCAAGAAAGGTACGTTCTTTGTCCTGCTCAGCAAAAGAGACCTTTTTGTCTTGATCTGAATTTGATGATGGAAATGGGCAAGTAAACCTGGGGAAAGATGGCTGGTGGCAATATAGCGCTACAAAACAAAGGGCACGGAGATGCATAAGGAAGAACTTTCCAGTTTGTTTTCTAGAGTTGAAACTAGATTACTGGGAACAAATCCTTCTTCTAAAAAATATCTCTATCACAGCTGAATGTTTGGAGTCATACTCCCTTTGCTTTTGAGAGTGAGAACATGCAACAGAGGGCGTGAAGATGGGAGGTAGAAGGCCCAGAATAAATTGATATTAAATATATAAATGATAATGGATGTTGTGAATGAGAGGTGTCTTTGGAAAGCACACACGGTATGACCTTTTTGTACACTGTTTTCTGTAAAATCCTCATGTCCAAGACAGATCATGAGCAGGTGGAGGTGAAGACGTAAGAAGGAGGCTCTGTGGGTTGGACTCTGGGTCCCCTTGCCCCCAGCTCAATCAGAGCTAACGGGTTTGTTTTTAGACTGTTTTATACATTAGGGCTCTAGATAAGGTAGCTGAAAAGAAGGCATGAAGGCCAGAAAAAGAAATGCTTTAACACTACTGAGTTGAACCAGAGATGTCACAGTGGTTGAGTTGGAGCCAGGACTAGACTCTCACAGTTAGTTTCCTTTTTGACTACCCAGGACTGCTCTTTTGTGTGCATTCTCAAATATGAAGGTGAGCTGCCTGAAGGCATAAAGGGAATTAAATTTGGCGTAAATGATCAGTTCTGAATTCACTTGTTATGTTTAATACCAGAATCACTGCTATGGCCAAGTGCCATGCTTCCTGTGTGTTTGCTTAGAGCAAAGGGCTATACACATATTTTAAAAATCAAATTGAGGGTGCTTGTGCCTCCTTGCTTGACAAATTAGATGTATAATTCTATCAGATCAATCTCTCAGATCAATCTCCTTGGAACTGGGCTTCACCTTTGCCTCTTACATAACTGCTTCTGCCATTTTATCAAGAAATGCTGGCTATCTGAAAAAGGGAACCACACTTTCATTCTTTACTGTAGTACTGAGTCTTGGGACACATGGCTCCAGATGGATCTGGTCAGCCTCTGAGAACATCTATGATGTTATCCTTTTAACCTATGGCTTGCTTTTCTCTCCTACCACAGTGTCTTTCTGGCTCGTAGAAAATCCATCCAAGCGTAGTATTTATGTTTATATGCACTTGTGCATTTAGTATATGAAGTTTTTGTCATTGAAATTGAAAATTTCTACTGAAAAATTCAATCTGAATGATTTTTGGTAACATTCTGTAGTTTAGTGGAAGTGAAAGGTGTCTGCTTAATTATTTCTCTGGTTGATGAGTCATGTGCCTTCTTACTCCCCTTCACAGAGAAATAAAGTGAGACTCCTGACCTCATCAGCAGGAATGGTGTAACAGTCATAAAGAAAAAGAAGGGACATGGAAGAATAACAATGGTAACAAGATGGCAGTACAAGGAGTCGTTAATTTTGGCTGTCCACAAGTTCTTACTCATAACACACACACTCAGATAAAACCTTAATGTTCAATTCTTACTGATGTATCATATTTACTGTTCCTTTGAACAGCTGTCCTCTGGCATGCCCACCAGATACCAATCCAAAATTACCCAGGAATCTGTTTTGATCTGAGGCACAACAATCCCCAGAACGACCAATAATTTGAGGGGCTGAGGGGGTTCCAAACCCTGTTCAAAGTACTTCAAGTTCACCACCTGCTGGGGGTCAAGAGCCAGAAAAGAGTCAGATTCCATCCATCTCTCTTGAAGCCTGCCATTTAGGCAAGAAGCACGAAGACAGGAAGGTAGTTCTATGACAAAATATTGCATAGATCGTCGCAAAAATACAGTCCACAGTAATGAAGAGCTTTCTGTTAACCTCCATGAAACGAACGAGCTTGAAGGAGAGACCGCTATACTGAAGACAGTAATGAATAGTATCCTGAAATCAATAATGGAATACCATTTGCTCTATTTTTTTTTAAATGTCAGCTTTTGGATCAATGAACAAATTTTAACAAGCATTTATTTCATTTTGAGTTTCAGATATTTTGTATAGCTATTCACAAAGTTCTGTGTGAATGTATTAACCATAAAACATTTACTGAATTAAACACAGATTAGGAATGTCACAATTTTTTTAAGTAAAAGAATTAAATATGTATACTTAATGACTTTCATAGGTGCTCTTTCTGATCTAAAAATAGGATAACATACCTTAAGAACAAAATTCTTTCATCGACAATCATTTGTCGTCGTAACATTAAAACATTCAAATTATAGCTGGAAACATACAAGTTTTAAAATTCCACTGAAGCACAAATTATTTTAAATAATTTTTTTATATAAATATTTAGTTGCTGGCATAAAGGCTAAAGTATCAGAAGCCAGGGGGAAGGAACCTGTAATAGTCATAAAGGTAACAATAGGCTCAAAATATAAAAAGGACCAATTCAGCTGGTTTAAAAAAAGAAAAAAGCACAATAGCACACCAGTAAGTTCACCTATTATATAATTACAGGTTTTGTATACAAGTGCAGACAAGCAGACAGAATAAAAACCTCCTCTAGGAAATCCAAAAAACTTGGCAGGTCTGGCCAGGTAGGATGTGATGCGGGTACCAACAACAAAAAGAAACAGACTCCAACGAGGGTTTGGCCTAAGTCTGCATTTGGCTTCTCTTTGCTAAACAGCAGTTTGCGGCAAAACTCTGGGAAACAAAGGGAAAATGGAAAGTGCTAGAGAATTAAGGCAAAGAGCTCAGGTAACTAAAAAAAGATGTTGTCAGTCACAGGCTTTGCCAACCAATGTTTTTGCCTTCATTTATGAGAACAACTCACTTGAGATCTTTCGAGAACTTCAGAAGACGGGAATTTTATAAACAAAGCTCTTTATCAGAAGGCAAAGAAGGAGACAAATAAAACTGTTCTCAGAATGTAGAATGGTGGTGATTATGGACCATTCACAGATGTGTTTTGTACTAAAAAAAAAAAAAATCTCAGATTCGACTGCAGTCCTGGGAACTGATGAACCCAGACTTCAGAAATGTGCGCACAATTTATTTCCTTTTTTAAGCATGCTTACCTTTTTCCCAATTGCTTTCCACACTATGTTTACTTGTCACGCAGGGAACTCAAAATATAACTCAGTGATTCCACATCTGGTTATATACGCAAATAACTGAAAGCAGGGACATCAAGAGATATCTGTATACTCACGTTCATAGGGATAGGCAAAAAAGGGAAGCAGCCCATGTGTCCAGCGATGGGTGAATGGATACACAAAATGGGGTATATACATGCAACGGAAAATTATTCAGCCTTTAAAAGGAACAGAATTTCTGACACACGCTACAACGTGGATGGGTCTTAAGGACCTGATGCCACACATATAAGCCAGTCACAAAAGGACAAATACGATATGATTCCTCTATTATGAGATTCCTAAAGTGGTCAAGCTCATACAGACAGAAAGTCCGCTAGAGGTCCCAGGGGCTGGAGAGAAGGGGAACGGGATGTTTAATGGGGGAGAATTTCTGTTCTGCAAGATGAAAAATCTTTGCTGATGGACAATGCTCGTGATCGCACGACACTGTGAGCGTATGCAATGTCACCGAACCGTACGTCTACAAATGGCTGAGATGGGAACTTGTAAATTGAGTGTATTTTAATGCAATTGAAAAAAAAAAATCCAGTATCTGGAGGCACAGAGGGAGGAGGCCAATAAACGATGACGGCTTTGTCATTCAAGAAAGTCCCAACACCGGCCAGAGGTTGGGACTAATTAATGACGGGTTGCTTACAAATGGTAGCAGATGCTGTCAGTGCCTGGCCCAGAGTTCTTTAGCCACTTGCCGTTGGGTCACGCGTCAATCTGAATTCCAGCTGCCAATGCCGGCACCTCTTTGCCTGATGGATTTCATTAGCTGCCAGAACTTGCTTTTTCTTGGGTAAACCAGGAGGCCAGAAATGCCGGGAAATTAAAGTCCCCTGGGAACAGCCCTCAGTCAATGACTGATGGGAAGGGGTGTACAAATACCGCAGCTCCCTCACCCTCTTGACTGGGATGGATGAGCGTAAGAGCAGTGTTTTATACCATTTCCAAAATTTCCCAGCAAAACTGCACTCCTATTTCCCCCAGAACTTGCTAAAAATGCAACTTTTGTGGTTTCCCCACACGTTTCCTTTCCATGAAGTGTCATTTTATGTGTCAACCTGACTAGGCCACAGTACCCAAATATTTGGTCAAGTATTTTTTCTAAATGTTTCTGTGAAAGTCTTGTTCAGACAATGTGAGCACTTAAATCCGCAACGCGAGTGAAGCAAATTACCCTTCATAAAGTGAATGGGCCTCATCTAATCCGTTGAAGGTCCTACTAGATAAAGACTCCTGTCCCCTGAAGAAGAGGGAATCCTGCCAGCAGACGGCCTTCTAACTTGAGAGGCAGCACCGACTCTCCCCTGGGTCTCCGGCCTACTGGCCTACGGTGCAGATTTTAACCTTGGATCCCCACAGTTGTGTGAGCTAATTCCTTAAAATGTCCCTCTCCCTCTCTCTGGATCTTCAACCCATTAGTTCTATTTCTCTAGAGAATGCGAATATGCTTTCCCTTCCCACACTAGTGTTGCCTGGGAAACACTTTCTAACTATACTGCCCTTGAACCTTTGACTTAAAGATGTGGTTCTCCATCCAGAGCATACTTAGTAATGTCTGGAGACATTTCTGGCTGCCCTAACTCAGGATGCATGTAGAGGCCAGGAATACTGCTCAATGCCCTACAGGACAGGACGGCTTCCCACAAAAGTGCCAGGGTTGAGAAACCCTGCCTTAGAGCTGCCTGCCAGGAAACCCAAACTAAGGCAAGGGCTAAAATGAAAAAGGTAGAAGTTGCCGAATTAGGGGAAGTTCTAGAATCAGGGTTATGGAAAGCGTGAAAACAAACCAGTTTAAATACTGGCATGGGGGGTGCAAATCTATTAGAGAACCAAGTGCATCCTGACAACCTGAGGGTGCCTCTTCCCTTTGAATTGGCTGTGCCTCAAAATGGAAACAAAATCATGTAAGCTTTGCTCCTGTGCGGGCATTCTTCACACTGAAATCAGCACTGAAGAAGGGCCCAGGAGGATGGTTGATGGTGGAAAGAGATTCTTCCTGGGCATTCCAGTGCTATGCTAATGCGCTAAGTGACTTGTGCCCAGGCTCCAGCCTCGTAGAGCATGGAATGCAAATTCGTGTCTCAGCGAAAAAGACCAATTACTTAACATCACTGAGCTTTGGGAAGGTCCTCAAAAGGTCACCCTTGCCAAGGTTGCATCTGTGAATTCCCTGGGCCTCATGTACGGGATTTCCGGCTTTATGAAAAACATGATTGGTTGTCATCTGTGTTCGCTCATTTTCCTCCACTGGAACCAAGTTCTTTCTTGGCCACATTAAGAAGTGAGCCTGTCAACACTTCCATATGCTCTCCAGGAAGAACGGTCACTCCCTCTCAACCTGCCTTGCCAGAAAAATCTCTTTTCAGTGTTACCTGTCAAGTCTCTTGTTTCTCCTGGGAGATGCTATTTTCCTCAGTCATCTGGATTGTTCACGTTCTCTGGGAGTGTGACTTTAACAGGCACTTTCGGGTGTTGCAATATCTGTTCCTCCCTATCTGTGTGTTGTTCATTTTCAGACAATCAATCGCAAAGTTTGCCTTGGCGTCTTTGATAATGGGGTTGGATCCAGGGCAAAAAAGCAGGGCCAGCAGTTGGTGAGAAAGTACGTGAGAGTCAAAGAGAAGCCTCCAAGAAAACGTTTCTGGCTGCCTTGCTCACGCTTGGATTGATCTGCTGCAGAGATATTCTTGGAGAGTTTTGATTATTAATGTGCCTAATTGTACAGCTTCCATGTAGGAAGTGGGTTCTTCTATGAAGTGAGATCCCAGGAGGGTTCACAGCATGGAATCAACGGCAAGTCCAGCCCCTTGCCTCACACAATATGTTGACCGGAACCTCCACGATTAAAGCTTCCATGCTGCCGCTGAAAATGCCAGACACTCTTCTGGAGCTGTAACAATAGCTTCTATGCCACCTGATTCTATTCCAACATGAGAATAGCACAGAAGAATATCAGAACCTGTCGTTTTACAGACATGGTTTGAAAAAAAAAAATGTATGAGAAGGAAACAGTCAAACACGGTATTGAGCTGCGAAAACTGCGAACTGAGACCCTTGCGTACTGAAAACCCATCGGTTTGTATTCTGATTTGCTCTGTGCTACGAGTTACACTCTTGGGCTATTGCACTGGGCCTTAGTTTCCTCGACTGTAAAATAAGGGAATGGGCAGGACCTGGTTCAAGGATCCTACCCACTCAAGCATTCTATGAGATCTTAGCAAAGATGGGCATCTCCAACTTCCTACCAGAAAGATGGATTTCATAGTATTAATTAGCCTATTCCTCAATCAGTTGCAAAAACAGTGTTGACAGAGACCAAAAAAAAAAAAAAAAAAAAGGAAGAGACAGTTTTGCACATGTGTGGTTGATTTGGGACTGAATCAATGAATACCTTGTGAAGAAAACATTAGGGAAACAGTTTCTTTAAGCCAGTAAGATATACTTAAGTCTATGAAAAGATGATTAGCATGACTCTATGTGGGAAGCAGAGAATTTTTAGGGGAGGTATTCTCTCTCTTCATACGTTCTACCATTTATCATGGGCAATAGGACACAATGACTTCCTCTGAGATCCAGAGAGTAGAAACACAGGCTGTTAACGTGTGTAAGTTCTAAGTTGTTCCCTGTCTTACTTAGGATTCTCCCCACAGCAGACCCTGGGTCAAAGATGTTGACGCAGGTCACTTACTGAGGAGGTGACAGAAAGAAAGCAGAAGAGCGGGAGCAGGGAAAAGTGAGACAAGGAAGAGAGAAAAGCCAAGAGGGAACATGAACGAGCAGGTTGCCACCGTGGGAAACCAGGGCTCAATCACAATGACGCCAAACTGAGGAACTGCAGAAGAATGATGCTCGTAAGTGACTCACTGCAGGACCGGAAGTATTGGGCATTTGTCCGCTCTCTCTCATTGATTTCCCTTTGGGTTGAAGGCTGTTCTGGGGGCCTTCGACTACCTGAAATCATGGGTAGTGACTGCCTGCTGCCTTCTTCTATCTGCAACCCTCTTGCAGCTTCAGAGAAGGAAAAATGGCAAGAACCTCAGCACAGGCTGCTTATGGGACATTTGCAAGTAGAGAGAACTGCCCGTCACAGCTGCCTTCAAATTAGCTGGGCCACTGAACGTGTCACGATGCATCACGGTGCCACATTTATTGTAAGCAGATACAGTATATTCACATCTTAGTTCAGCCAACGGGAGAGAGGTACATGTGCTAAAACTTTTTATTTTATTTCTTATTTTTTTATTTTTATTAAAAAAAATTTAATATTTATTTTTGAGAGAGAGAGAGAGAGAGAGAGAGAGCGCACAAAGAGAGGAGGGAGACGCAGAATCTGAGGCAAGTCCAGGCTCTGACCTGTCAGCACAGAGCCCAGCGCAGGGCTTGAACTTACAAATTGTGAGATCATGACCTGAGCCAAAGTCGGTCACTTAACCGACTAAGCCACCTGGAAGCCCCTAAAGCTTTTTAAAACCTATAATGATAGTTAAGTTGGAGACTTGAATAAAGTTATCTATAATACTAAGTTAGAAAGATCTGTCAAGGGCGAGGCTTGAAGAAGCGGCTAGAAGATGTGCATGGGGATCCCCGTTCTGGACACTGTAGCCAACAGCTGAGCAAGTTAGCTCAGGCTTCTGTATTCCCTTTGGTCATGACTACACCAACAATGACAGCCAGAGAAGCATGAGCCAGCACCAGGCAAATGATTGTTTACCCTTTCACGTCATTCTTCTATACATATTTTTCCCTCTGGATTTAAAAAAGACAAACAAAAAACTTGGAAAGGAAGAGGGACAATAAACCTGACTTAGAAAAGCCACAGGCTCTATTCTTTTTTAATTTTTAAACTTTATTTAATTTGAGAGAGTGAGAAAGAGAGTGCATGTGGGTGCAAGCCAGTGGAGGGGCAGACAGAGAGGGAGAGACAGCATGGAGCCCCATGCAGGGTGTCAATTCACCAAGACCAGAGCAGAACCCAAGACCAGAGCAGAAATCAAGAATCTGGCGCTCTACCGCCTGAGCCACCCAGGTGCCCCCATAAGTCCTATTCTTTGTACACCTTTATTTAACAATGGGCATCCTATCTCTGAAGAACAAACTTATGAAGACTTGATTTGGACTTTGATATTCCAACACTGAAAACTTACAAAAGAAAAGAGAAGGAGAATTTTATTTAGGTGAATATAAGAAGAATGCTCATAACATCATTGTCTAATCATTGCCCTTTGACTTAAGCAGCAGAGTCTCCACTCAGGCTCCGAGAAGCAAAGGGGAATTTATTTTAATGATAGAACACAGTACACAAAGACTCAAACAAAGCACATTGGGGCTTCATCAAGGCTGAAATTAGAAACTAGAAATTCAGGGGCGCCTGGGTGGCTCAGTCGGTTAACCGTCCGACTTCGGCTCAGGTCATGATCTCACGGTCCGTGAGTTTGAGCCCCGCGTCGGGCCCTGTGCTGACAGCTCAGAGCCTGGAGCCTGCTTCAGATTCTGTGTCTCCCTCTCTCTCTGACCCTCCCCCGTTCATGCTCTGTCTCTCTCTGTCTCAAAAACAAACATTAAAAAAAATAAAAAAAAAGAAACTAGAAATTCAGCAATGAAACCTTTCTCCACTTACTAGGGGCTGTGTTGTTCTCTCTCTGTCTCTCTCTCTCTCTCACACACACACT
Organism: Prionailurus bengalensis; assembly: GCF_016509475.1. NCBI lineage: Eukaryota > Metazoa > Chordata > Mammalia > Carnivora > Felidae > Prionailurus > Prionailurus bengalensis. The sequence continues at coordinate 37,832,209 of NC_057348.1, read as the reverse complement.
CTCCCTACCTACCCTATCTTCCTCTACTAACTTTTACTCCAGGACCTCAAGTAACCCCCACTCATAACCTTGTACTTCTAGTAACCCTTTTCAACCAAGAATTTCCTGTGTCTCTAACACCAAATTTCCATGAGAGGAATCCATTGGATCCATTCCAATTCACACTAGACCAGACAAGTCATAAATTGTTGAAAACTATACAGATAGGTCAAGTTCCCATCTTTTGTTCAACTGGCTGTTGCGAGGGCCAGGGTCACAAAGACCATGCATACTCAATTCCTGCCAGCTTCCTGTTTTTATGAATAAAGTTTTGTTGAATCACTATCACACCCATTTGTTTCCATATTATAACATTTCAATGGCAGAACTGAGTAGCTGGGACAGAGACCTTATGGCCCATAAAGCCTAAAACATTTACTGTAGGCTACAGACTAACCTGAGTCGTTCTTACCCCAAATTGATATGTTGAAGCCTAGCCCCCATTTGTGATGGTATTTGGAGATGGGGCTTTGGGAGTAATTCACTTTACACGAGGTGATGAGGCTGGGAGCCTCCCAATGGGATTAGTGCCCTTACAGGAAGAGCAAAAGGGAGACATTTCTTCCTCTGTGAATACACAGCAAGAAGGCATTCATATGCAAGCCACAAAGAGTGCCCTTATGAGGATCTGAATCATCCAGCACCTTGATCTTGGACTTGCAGACTTCAGAACTGTACAAAATAAATGTCTGTTGTTGAAGCCACTCAGTCTATGGTATTTTGCTATGGCAGGCTGAGTAGACAAAGACACCATATATCCTTTTACATGCCTAGATTACCGTGAAGATTAATTATGGTAGTGCCTCCCACAGGACATAGCCTGGTGACCACACATTTTCTCAATGTGTATTAAATTCCTTTTGCTGCATTTAGAACACATTCAGGCTGTAAGACCAAACAGCTCTGGGGGGAAAAAAAAGTAGCCTACAAGTTCAAGATTAAGGAAGTGGTTTTTATGCTTTCAATATAACTCTTGAAATCTTCACAGGTTTTCAGTTAATCTGTTAAATGTAGCAGTGTGTTCATAACTTAATTTGTATATTTTAGCCATTTGCCTTAATGTAAGTAATTGGCAGGTACCACATTAACACACAAAGGTAGTTAACGCCATGTACAAAAAAAAGCATATTTAGTTCTTTGTGATTTCTGCTCAATAATAAAATGTACAAATCATAGAGCTGAGGGGCCTGAAAAGATGTGTGAAGGTGGATTCATTCATCCCTCAGCTTCTGGGCAGCACTTTACATCAATTATCCTACAAAAATCATTGTACGTTAGTCATTAAAATCACCAGATAATGAGATTCCACAGAATCCCTTGGTAATATGCACCAGGGCCTCACAATTCTTTTACTGGGGTATTTTCCCGAAATGGAGCCCAAATTCTTCCTGCTGCTAGGTCTTTTCATCTTGTTCTCAAAGGTCCGAGCCGTTCTACCTGAGTCTGAGCATGGCAGAAAGTCAGCGCAATGACTGGCTCTTTCTCTGTCTCTGTGTGAAGGAGGACAATAGTCACTCTGCCTTCCTAACACCCCGGGCCTTGGAGATTCCCCCTTGCACAGTCAGGGCTGCATCAGAGCAAGGGGAAGGAAGTTAAAACCACTTTTCAAGAGCCTGTTTCCAAGAGGGGAGGCGGCGAGGCTTCTGGAACCAAAGAACATAGTTTTCCTCCAGCTGGTACACAGGGGACATTGCCCTTTTGCTAACTATAAAGCTCAAAGGTTGTCAGTGTCATAGTATTATCAACAATACCACCTCCTAGACTGAGTCATCGCTTCAGAATGTTTTGTGATAGGTTTTTTTTTTTTTTAAGTTTGAAATGCATTTTCTTAAACCTATATCCTTGATAGGGATAGAAACTTCAGGCTCTCATGACAGTAAATGCTTACAAGTTTGAGAAAAATGAACTGCTTCAGGATGAGAGAGGGTCATTTCAAAGTCCTATCAAATAAGGAGTGGTCTTTCCTGAAATCACTTTCCAGGAGGATTAAGCTAACCAACAATATACTCAAATATATTTCTATGAAAACACTGTAGGTAAAAGGAAAATAATGTAAGTGAAGACATGTTTAAAGCTACGTTTCTATATTTCTCTATCTTCACAGAAAAAAAATTTTTTTTCTTTTAAGACAGGCATGAAAATATACATTCATTATTTTAGAGCCTTCTTCTCATGTTAATGATTAACTTACATGAAGTGTTTGGGGGCTTACGTACCATTCCTGTCTTTTTTCCCCTTCTCTGTGCTCCTGTAATCACGTCACACTGGAACCTAAGCACACACAGATCATTTCTGTAGCTTAATTGCCATCAGTCATCGGACTTGATGACAAGAGGTGTTACCCTAAGAATTCACAGTTGTAGATACACCTCTATGTAAAGGCAGAAATGGAAATAAACTCTCCTAGGTAGCAAGAGGGCTGTTGAAGAGAGGCACCAGTGACATTATTTGGTAAGATTGGTTCTCTCAAATCAGAGATGCACCCCTTGGCCTTCATCATGGGACTTGAGGTGAAAGAAGGAAATCAGCTGGAACATAGGGTCTGACATAGAAACAAACCAATAAAAATTGGAATGTTTCTTGGTAACCATGTCATATGGAAAAGCCAAACAACATTTTATCAACGTATCTTTGCAGATAAAAATAATTATAAGATAGGTACTACATTTCTAGAAATATACATGAGTTTAAAACAAGTATTTGTCAGGGCCCCTGAGTGGCTCAGTCAGTTAAGCATCCCACTCTGGGTTTCAACTCAGGTCATGATCTCACTATTCGTGAATTCGGATTCTCTCTCTCCATGTTTCTCTGCCCCTCCCCTGCTCTCTCTCTGAAAGTAAATAAATAAACTTAAAAATTTTTTTAAAATAATAAATATTTTTCTGGGTGCCTGGGTGGCTCAGTTAGGTGTCCAACTCTTGATTTTGGCTCAAGGGATGATCTTATGGTTTGTGAGATCAATCCCTACGTTGGGCTCTGTGCTGACAACATATAGCCTGCTTAGAATTCTCTCTCTTTCTGCGCCTCCCCTCTTCTCTCTCAAGATAAATAATAAAATAAACTTTAAAACAAATACACTCTGATAATTTTAGACCATACTTTACTAGTGTCTTTACTAGTGTCTATAGATTTAACCACTAGATTGCTCATGCATAAGACAGTGTTTTAATAACTGACCTAATGTAGAGTTGTTACCCAAAATGGGTCTGAAAGTCTTTACAATTGAGTCATAAACCTAAATTTACTGTCTCAAGTAGCTTTGAAGAAATACGTTAAAAAACTCCATTTTGATCCAGGGAGGATTCTGAAACTTAAGAATTCTCTTTAGACTCTGTTTCCAGTTTTAGAATGCTATCAACATTTGTGTCCTCTTCTTAAAGAGGACTCTAGGATGACTTTCAACATATTCAACTTTCAAATTTGGTGGACATATTCAACTTTCAAATCTGATTAATGAAATATGTTATATTTGAAAAGGCTACTGATTTGTAAATTAGTTCCCCATCACATCCTCACCAAAACACTGTGAGAGGCACCTTTAATCATGCTAATTTTAGGCAGAGTCATAATCTCCTGGAGATTTGTAGATTTCAAATTATATCAATCATTACCTCCCCTCCACCCAACCCCTTATCAAGCAGCCCCTCCTCCTATCCCTTTTTCTTTTTTTCTGTTAGTGCACCCATCCTCCCAGCCACCCAGACTCAGCCACCCAGCCATCAGACCTGATTGCCGCATTTCTTCTCTTGCTTAATATTTAACCCAATGACAAGTACCACCAGGGCCACCTTTATAACATCTTATATCCACTCTTCCTTTTCACCTCTTGACTGCATGACTTCATGGGCGTTTTTCGTTTAGCTCAAATCAGAGATCCATTGTTCCGAAGTCCCCAAAGTTCTGATGACCCAAAGTTTTTTGTTTTCTGTTTTAATAGTTTGTTTAACAATTTGAATGGCCATGAGGCTTTTTATGGACGTCATTTGTAATATTAAGTTTGAATTTATCTGAAAAAATATTGAAGGGTATGACTACAGGGAGCTTATCCAGACTCAAGTGTTATCCAATATATGGTATATGCCTTGTGACCCCTTTCTGAAGTCTGGAAAATTCTGAATCCAAAATACAGCTGGCTTCACGGGTTTTGAAGAAGGAAATGTGGATTTTTGTCATCAGAACCTCTTGAAGGAGACTCTACTTATTTATTTCATCTTTCTTTAATCCATTCTATGCCTTTCTATCAAATGAACTTCTCTGAATACATCTACTCCAAAACTGTAGTCTTGAGCAGATATGTTCACTTCCACATTCTGGCATTCAGCCTTTATGATCTGGTCTACCTTTTCTACGCCAAGCAGATGGGGCTTGGGGGACATTCAGACTGCATACTGACTACCTTTGAGAAATATAAACCATGCCCAATTCACTTTGTATACCCAGAGGTTAGCTATTAAGAGTACAGCAACTCAACAAATATTTGTTGAATAAATAAAAGAACAAAAAACTGATGGAGAAAGGAAAGACTGAAAAAAAGAATGAACAACAAGTATTAATCTGAGAAAGTATGAATGGTAATGTAAAATGACAGATTTTAGTTCTATACCGAACACTGGTAGGAGTCTGTTAAGAATCAACTTTGGAACTCTTAAGGGATTCCTGAATTTTAGGAAAGATCTAGAGATGAGGCAACTAGCCAGTGAAGGGTTGCTATTAAGAATATCTACATAAAAAGGCAGGGATTGGGGTTTTGTTTTTGTTTTTGTTTTTGAGTGAAGAAGTAAAGATGAAGGGAGGTGTATAATTGTCATTTGTGGTGGTCTGGACTTACTGAATATGTGTCTGTAGAGAAGGTGGAGCCTCAGAAGACAGGTAGGGTTTACAGTTTGATACAGTGAACAAAAACATGCAGGGGCGCTCAGGGCCCACGGCAGGCTCCCCCCAACCCCAGCAAGGGTGTAAGTTGACTTAGACCTGATGAGATGGATTTGGTTTATACTAAACAAAGTAGATATATGTGGACTGAAATTGACGGATGTCAGTTACACGACCTGAAGAAACAAACTGAAATTAATTTATAGACTATGTGTGAGTAATAAACTGGATTTAATAAATCAAAAAGAACTTCATGCAATAGGTTAATGATATTGACACAAGTGTTACAATTCTGTTTTAATTTTACTTGGGTCCCTAAAGGAGAACAGACACTGATGTTGCTGGAATAGTTTAGAATCATTCCAGTTTGGGAAGAGGCAAGCAAACTGAAAAGCTTTTTGCATAGCCTTTGTGATGTAGGATTCTGAAGAACTATATTCAAAGGGCATTAGATGGAAAAAAAAAGGCAAGCAAGCAAGCTACTGGTGACGGAAATAGAAGCAGTGGAGAGGTTTGTGATCCTTTTGACAATTCATAAGGAAAGCTTCATCTGTCATAACCTTAAGCGCAGTAGAATATCTATGAATACTCCAATAACGGTGGCTTATATCTGAATCACCTAGTCAGCAGCTCTGGTAGTATCAATATGACACATATGAATGGACCAACTCAACCCGCATTCCAATCACTCACTCCACTTCTAACCCAGGACTTTAATGACTTCCCAGCTTCAACACTCGCTTGCACATGCTCACCTCAGACATGCGCTTCTGACAGCTTCTTCAAACAAAAAGGTTATGACCAAATTCCCAAAGCAAGACATACGGAGTTCCAGTGCGGAGAAGCAAGCCAAATTTACAATTTAGAAATAAATTCCAGCAATGTTCAATAAATTACATATTGCATACTATAAGAATTACATTATTATTGCCATAATAATATACGGCGGTTATTAGAATCACAGCAATAACATATGCAATGGCTAATGGACTTATAATGTAGCACGCCATTGGGAAATAAAAACTAACTATATTTTTTCCTGTTACCAAACAAATGCTGCTATAATCTATACAGTAATTTGAAACTGAGTAGTTATAAGTAGAAGTTTATACCCCATATTTGCTATGCATATATGGGCCTCTTTCACATAATTTCCCACTAAAGTTAAAGAAGAGGAAAATATCGCACACAGACTGTTTCCATATACCCAAACCGTTTTGATTATTTTGACTGACTGAGCTGGCTAGGTCAAGTTATTCAGTTAAACACAATTGAACTCAACCCCCTCCCCAAGAAAGTCAGAGAGGTCAAAACAATAATCAAGTCAGTCAAAGAGTAATTTTTTTTTTTCCTGAAAAAATCGATTTGATTAGTCAAGTCAGTCAAAATAGTCAAACCAGTTTGTGTTAATAGACATAACCACATTATATCGTCATACTTAGCTCACGGAAAAAACAGTCCCAATGCTTCACATTAGCGAATTTGACGTTTGTACAAATTCTCTGAGGTAGCTGGGACAAATGTTTCCATTTCTCCTTTTAAGCTGAGGAGTCTTCAAGAAAAGTGGCTAGAACATGCTACCTATAACTGCATTACAGACCACCCCAATGCAGTCACGAAAAGGCGATTAATTTCCATGATTCTGTGTCTTGAATGGGCCCAGCTCGACAGATTTTTCGCTCCAAGTGGTACGGACTGAGGTCACTTATGCAGTGTTGTTTAGCTGGACCTTGATGGGAGACGGAATATCCAAGGTGACCTCTCATTGACATGGGTTTCCCTCCATGGAACGACTCATTATTTCAGAGCTGAGCCGGAGTTTCTGTCTCACAAGGCAGCTGACTTCCAAGAACCCCAGGAGGACAAGACTTAACACGCAAACGTTAACCGAGCCCATGATTCCGTCATGCTTGCTAATGTCCCACTGTCAAAGCTAGTCCAGAGACAAGGTGGGAGGGGACTATTCAAGGGCATAAATATGAAGAGATGGGATTCATTGGGGTTACAAAATGTAACATTTTAGCACAACAGGGCTGGTATGCTGTAAAGTCAGAATTAGAACTCAGGCCTCCTTCTCATGGCTTTCTTCCCATCACACTAAGCTGACTTACCAATGTCACATTTAACCTTCCCTTAGTAATATTAAGAAGAATTCTTAATATTTTAGCTTTGGTTGTAACTTCAATTCAGAATACAGAAGACAGTTTAATATTGCCTATCTGTTTTGAAATTACCAGTTACTTCAAATTTACCTTCCCATTTAATTTCTAGTCATGGTAACCTAAGATGGAAATCCAAACTGCTAGTTTTCACATGTCTTCATGTCCAACAACTCAAAACCTTATAAAGACCCAAGAATGATCTTGCTATCTATCATCTTGCCCTACAAAGGTCAAACACGAGGAGGAAGAGTGAGGATTGCTATGTCCTATATTGAGTAGCTGAGAAAACGGAAAACCAAAGATGTTGAGTGGCTTGCTCAGGGTCTCATGGTGCATGGTAAAGCCAGGCTTCCAATGCTAGAAGATTCTTCCGGTGGAAAACCTTATGGTCTTTAGGGAATACATTTGCATAAAACTTCTACAGGAACTTAACGTGGATCTTTTCTACCTGCTGACTATTTATAGGACAGATTGATGATGCTGTATATTTTGGCATCTGAGGAGATCTGTTATTTGGGATTTAGCACAAAGGATAGCCCATAACAACAGTGATCTTCTGGGTCTCAAAATCCCTTTAATTCCTAAATATTATTAACCCCCCCCCAAAAGCTTTCAGAGGTTACTAAACAACGTTTTAAGAACTCCTGTTCTAAACAATTTTCCCCTTGAAAAACAACAGTGCTAAAATGCAATTATTTAACATCTCTTTAAATTCACTGCTAAGTGGACAAGGAATTAAAATCTATCCTCAGTGGGGTGTCTGGGTGGCTCAGGTGGTTAAGCGGTTAAGCATCAGACTTTGGCTCAGGTCGTGATCTCACAGTGTGTGAGTTCGAGCCCCTCATCATGCTCTGTACTGACAATTCAGAGCCTGGAGCCTGCTTTGGATTCTGTGTCTCCCTCTTTCTCTGCACCCCACCCCCCCCCCGCCGCCCTCAAAAATAAATAAACATTAAAAAAAATCTGTCCTTACAGAATAAAATGGAAGGGAAAGCACAAATACAGAATGGTAAGAGACAATTGAGCCTGGGGATACCTGTTCATCTTTTGTGACCAAAATTTTACCTGGACCGAGATGTTGGCAGGAGAAGTCAGAAGAACAGATTAGAGCTAGCCCAAAGTGGTTAATTTGATAGATGGCAATGGAACTGGGCTCTCAGCTTTATGCCAAGACCCCAAAGGGAAAATATATCCCAGCAAAAGTGTGAATGAGAGAAAAGACCTATCTCATAGAATAGGGCATGAGGAAATTTTCTCTCAATATTGGTTTTAGACGGAAGGGGAAAAATATTGCTCAGAAAATTCATAACCACAGGCTTGCCCTCTTATGGGTGGTCAGCCCACTTTTATTATAAAACTGTCTCAGGTTGATGGCTTCCATGTGTGTAGCAAATACAAGTGCAAAGCCTGCCTGGAAGAACATACTTCGAACCCAGGCTTCGAAGCAACCCCCTACACAAATGTCACCAAAAGCTAATCTCCCAATTTTTAAAAAAAAATCGTGAAATAAATAAGAAACAAACTGCTTGGTCAAACGAGCAAAACCCACAAATGCGAAGAGTATAGAATGTTCAACATGCTTATAAAAAGCAAAGATCTGAGGATATGTCAGACGACCAGTCAGCCCCGAAAAGGAAACAGTTAGAATTTAGAAATGAACTCATCACCTACAACTTCTAGGAACCATAAGGTTGGAAGTTAAACAGTTGGTGAGCATATGGAGCCATCAGAATTCGCACACATCGCTGATAAAAGGGTGAACCGCTAAGACCACTTTGGGAACCCGGCAGGGTTCGCTAGAGCTGAATGACACAGACTCCATGTAAAAGCAATTTCTCTAGGTATAAACTCAATACAAATGCTCGACATAAGCTCCCCCCAAAGAAAGACGCAAGAAAATTTACAGCGGCGCTATTTTATAATGGTCATAGATGTGTGTTTACTTCATAAGAATTCCTCTACCTTTCCATTTAGGATGCGTGTTCTTTTCTGCACGTAGGCTGATACCAGATCAAAGTTGACACAAACAAACGTGTACATGCGCAAATCCCTCATACACAAAAATTCTTTAACGTCCAAAGAAAAGGACACCCCTAATAAATCAGAAGAAATACTACTCTTAAATGGATTTAGTGCACGAAATAGAAAAAACAGTGAAGTTTCTAGTTTACTAGGAACCTCTAAAGAGAAAATGAATCAGAAGTTACATCCAACGAAGCTATAAAGCAGGGTCCCAAGAGACTATGGGACGGATGTCATGAAAAAAGAAATAGATACGGTGGATTAAGAAGGAAGATCTAAAATATGTCTATCTATATATGTACAGAAAACAGGCATATCTAAACATGTATATATATTTACATCTATCTATTTATTTAATCCCCAGAGGAGCTGATAGAGATGATGAGAGACTACATTTGAAGTCAAAGACTAAGATTTTCCAGGACTGATGCAAGACCCAAACCTCAGAATCCCGATGAAGATAGTTCCGAGGTTGAATGATACAAGGAAACCTATACCAAAATGCATCATAGAAAAATTAGAGCACCACAAAGATAAAATAAAAGCAGACCCTAAAAGCAGTAAGAAAAAAAGGGGCAGAGTTTATACAAAAACAAAATGTATTTAGGCTGGCACCAACAGTGGAAGCCAGAAGACCACAAATGATGTATTCAAAAGCCCTGAGAGAAAATAATTACGAACATAAGAGCGGGGGAAGTTGAGAGAATTACACAGCATGAAAGCGGGAAAAGACTTCGTGTTGTCTATAAAGATATCAAGGTACTAAACTCTTTTCGCCAGGATATTCTGCGTAAAATAGCGTAGTATACTCTTCGGTTGTTTGTGAGATTTTAAACATGTAGGTAATAAAACTGCTCTGTTAATGAAATGCACTTTGTCACCTGTAACATGGGCCAAGAGATGCGAACAGTCTAGACTAAAAACCTAGGTCACTTTTTCAGGTCCCATGGTTAGGCTGAGTGTATAGTTGGTGCTCAGGAAATGCATAAACAGACACATGGATACACAGCTATATATTTAGACAGATAGATACGTACATACATATTCACATAAATACATCCATTTTGTAGACTAATTCTGTCATCTGTTTCTGACCCCGATAGTCAGAAGGCAGAGTCTGATACAATGGAGTCCCCAGTGCTAATTTTCTGAATTTTTAACTCCCAGATCTGAATAGTGTTTCTTGGGCTAAAGGAAATGCAGGGCAACAGCTTTATGTGTCCAAAATGCAGAGCATTTTTCTCTATGAACACTCTTTGGGCGCCACTGTTATGTTATCCAGTGAAATCAGCCCATGAAAGATCCCTGCCAGAGTGGAGGTCAGGGACTTCCCTTTTTTCTGAGTGAAATGTGACATCAAATGTTGGGCCAGTTGTGAATATCTTTGCCCAAGTCCCAGAACTTATTTATCTTCTCTGGACACTGACAAAAAAAAAAATTGTATGGCACACTTTAAAAAGTATGTCACCGTTTCCTGAGAGAAATGATCTCCTTTCTAGGATCTGACTGAAAATCATGGGCAATTGAAAGTCTGGTTTATCCCTGTGGACTATTAGTCACCCTATAAAAGTTAATTTAAAACAAATTAATCCATAAATCTCTACATTGTCTGCAAATACTTACCACTATAAAAAACCTAATTTAAACCCTTTCCCCTCTATTCTAAATTAGGGTTGTGCTGCATTTCAGAAAATGTCTTCCCGACTCAGAATAAATTACCAGTTATTTCCTTTCTTATTGATGTCGGTAGAAGTTCTAAGGGTAGCATTAGGTCCAGTATCACAATCTCTTAGCACTCAAAGAGAAGAAGAAAGTATGCACATTATATTACAGAAGCCTTAATACATAAACTTTATGCTTTGGAAAAGTTTAATTTTGAATGTAGTTCCTCGGGCCATTCCTCCTGAAAGTCACTTAATAGAGTTTCTTAGTTAACGCTTTAGTCAAGCTTCTAAGGAGGAAGAAAATGAAATCGGCGAGGTAGGTCTTTGATAGGGACAGAATTTTTACTTTTATCAGGGTCATTAATAGTGGAGTCTCGAAGAAGACTGAAGAGTGGCCTTCACTTAGTCAAAAGGCTACAAATGGCAACTGGAACCATTCGGTGGCTTAGATTCCTGCCAAAGAAGCCTAAATGCGAACTTGACCCTAGCAAAGCTGCTTTAAAATGTTTGGGGAGCATGGTAAAGCGTTACAAAGAAGGTTTCTTGTCTTTTCTAAGTAGATGAGGTAGTAACAAGAAATACGGTCATTTAAAACACTAATTTTTTACCCCCCCCCCCCATCTTGAGGGGCACTCTGTTCAAAAGGGGGTGTTGCCACCTCTGGTAGTTTGGAACTTTTAGAAACACAAATTTTTGCGTGGAAAAAAAAAACCCACCTTATTCCTTCTGCTAAATGAGTTCTAGCCTGCGCATTTTAAAAAATGGCTACCTTCTAAGTCAGAGGAGAACTCAGGTGGTGATTAAATCAGTTAAAGCCAAATGTTCCCCAATTCCATTGTCCACAGCCAATAAGAATAAACAAGAGAGAATTTAGCACGTTGAGACATTTCAAGGAAAGGTGTTCCGGGGCTGTCATTCCATAATCTAAAAAAAGGCACTTACCGAGCTGCTAATTATGAAGCTCCCCTATACCACTATACTGATGGTAAATGGCACTGTTCCATTAGCTGTAATTATTCCATTTGTAATAAATAAGCATTAACCATTTTCAAATGTACACTCACAAATCATTTTTAAAGGATGAGCTTCAGGCATTTAAAATCATATATTTCAAAACAGCCTAGGTGACAAATCTGTATGAAGGCCTAAATTCAAATTAGAAGAGCATTTAAAAAATTATAATGAAATATATTCAGTAACAGAAATCATTACAGCCTACAAAATCTTCACAAAAAGAGAGAGAGAGTACTGCAACCAAGTAAAGAAGAAAAATGTTTGTATTAATTCTTCGGAAGACCCAGGATTCCTTACTCAGCTCCTGGAATCTAGGAAGTGATTCATAGGAAAATTCACTTAGAGAGCTGAAGACCAGATACAGGCTCCTAACTACACAAATGTATCTGACCTCTATTTTTAGCGAGTGGGAAGTAGCAAGCACTCATACTGCAGAGACACACACGTAGGTGGGAGTGAGTGATGGCAGGGTTTGCAGGTGGAGGAAAGAAGTAGCTAGAATAGTCTTAGAAGATCACCCCACAACTGCTACTTGGAGATTCTTTTAAGGAGTACACAATTTATCACTGAATTCACCAGCGCTTAGAAGTTCCCTCCCCTTGGTTAAATTCAGAACAAAACTCTTACTTAACACTACTATAAAAAGTCATAGAGGGGCACCTCGGTGGCTCGGTCAGTTAAGTGTTGGCTTTTGGCTCAGGTCATGATCTCGTCCTTCGTGAGTTCAGGCCCCACACGGGGCTCTCTGCTGTCAGCACAGAGCCTGCTTCGGAGTCTCTGTGCCCCTCGCTCTCCGCCCCTGTGCCACTTGTGCACGTGCTCTCTGTGTCTCTCAAAATGAATAAATGAACTTAACAAAAAGTCATGGAACCAGACAGGTGTGATACATATACTTTTCTTTAAGTATGCTAGAGTGCAGTGAAATTTACAAATCACAGCAAAAAAGAATAAACTATGAAGTTACCGTAAAAATAGTGATGTACCTATATTTAGACCACCAAAAAACGCTAATGGTGATTTAAAGGATAAACCCCAACAACAACTTTTCAAAGCAAATGAAAGATGTCTTTAGTTTAATAATGAGCTTAGAGAGTCAAAGTTCTATTTGTTACCAATCCTGTATGGAAAGGAGGTGCGCATACATTGGTCCAAAAGTTCTCGAATGTGCTCCAGGCGTGGACTGTCTGAAAGTCTCTGTGCTTTAAATAAGACAGTAGAAACTAGTATTATGTCTCAAGTGGTTTTATGAACACTAATTTTACTAGCAGACGATGTGACCTGCGAAATACATCTCTCTCTCCATATATATCTCCAAACATGCAAACGAATCCGTTAACAACAAACAGGATTAATCTATTTGCTACTATGAGTGATTGCTTAGTATCGTGTGCTGTCTAATAAAGCCCTAATGTGGCTCTTTAAATTTAAATTAATTAAAATTAAACACAATTAAAAATTCAGTTCCCCCGTTGCACTAGCTCTATTTCCAGTGTGCAAGAGACACATATACCTGGTGTCTACGATTTTGGACCATTCAGACACGGAACGTGTCCATCACTGCAGATGGGTCTGTTGGACAGTGCTTTCTTTTTTTTTTTTTTTTTAATTTTTTTTTTTCAACGTTTATTTATTTTTGGGACAGAGGGAGACAGAGCATGAACGGGGGAGGGGCAGAGAGAGAGGGAGACACAGAATCGGAAACAGGCTCCAGGCTCCGAGCCATCAGCCCAGAGCCTGACGCGGGGCTCGAACTCACGGACCGCGAGATCGTGACCTGGTTGAAGTCGGACGCTTAACCGACTGCGCCACCCAGGCGCCCCTGGACAGTGCTTTCTAAAAGTACTTTCTACCGGTCAGCAAGAAGGATAGACCCAGGCAGTTCATAGTTTTCTAGAACTATCTTTCTATCTAGAAAAGATATCTAGAAAGAACTACCTAGAAAGGATAGATCTAGTTCACCTGTTTAAGTTTTCTGCCATCAATACACTCTTCAAGTTTTGTGGTCAAGATGTGCCCTGAAGTTCAACTATGCATTCCTCAGAAAGTAAATCTAAGCTTCAAGTCTGAAGGTAAGTGGTTTGGGGAGCTGCATGCACGTTTTCTGTGAATGATGGGAAGAAGAACTGTGATTTTCTGAAGACAAGACACAGAACTGTATAGATTTAACCTTAAACAGAGTCTTTCCTCCACTTGCCTGGTGCTGTCTGTTCATTGTGCTTCTGCCCTGACCTAATGTAAATATTTTCTAAATGTCTTTTTCTTATCTTAGCCCCTTGCCCATAAGGGTAATAGCTAGCACACTACAAACACAGGACAACAAGATCATTTTATTTCAAGTACTCTCATCAAATGTCATTGTCAATTCAAAGTTTTGCTGGTGTAGAATTTTCTTCCACACTATAAACATTTTCCTTGTTCACTTAGAGCATTGTGTAACATTTAGCGCCCTGAGAAAGTACTAAGCCTCAGCACAGAATTTCTAACAGGAGCTGTCAACCTGTTTTTTCTTTTCTTTCTTTTTTTTTTTTTTTCCGCATGTGTCATCCAAATCTTGACTGGTACTTGAGTAGGGGCCACCCTAATTAATATAATATATAAAATTATATATTAATATATATAATACATTTATATATTACATCATATAGCCTATCTCTTTATCTCCATATACCTGTATCTCATATACTATAAAATTATGCGAAAAATTTGTTTCCTTCCAATGTTTTAGCTGAACCTACACTGATCAAGAGAATTGGCGTAGAGTTTATTCTTCCTGCCTATGGACATTATACACCCAGAAACCCACAGTGATTTTGTTTTGAGTTCTGTTCTGCATTCAGAGGAACTTTGGAAACTTTACCAAGCAACCATTACCAAGGGGAATTGTCACTGGCTTGTCTAGTCTAGGTGTCCTTCTATGGACCAAGCTGTATTGGTTCATGTCATCATTCAGTCAAGGACTTCATTAGAAGGTTCCACCCCTGCTTACACACTTACCCAAAGTAAGATGTTTATATTCTGAATATTTAATCAACTGATTAAAAAAATTTTAACATTTATTCACTTTTGAGAGATAGAGAGTAAGTGGGGGAAGGGCAGAGAGAGAGAGGGAGACACAGAATCCGAAGCAGGCTCCAGGCTCTGAGCTGTCAGCACAGAGCCCGACGTGGGACGTGAACTCACGAATCACAAGATCACGACCTGAGCTGAAATCAGATGCTTAATCAACTGAGTCACCCAGGCACCCCTCAACTGATCTCTTCAAAAGGCTTTATTTCCTTATACTAAAAAAAAATCTACCTATATCGA
Organism: Prionailurus bengalensis; assembly: GCF_016509475.1. Classification (NCBI taxonomy): domain Eukaryota; kingdom Metazoa; phylum Chordata; class Mammalia; order Carnivora; family Felidae; genus Prionailurus; species Prionailurus bengalensis. Next base: position 37,817,130 of record NC_057348.1, on the reverse strand, counting down.
TGGTTATAGCTCTCTCGTTCTCTTATTCTTTCTTAAAATACAATTTTATCTGTTCCCACTCAAGTAAATTGCAATTCCTAAAGGTAGAGGTGGGGCAAAAGCATTTTGGCAAAGTATCTTGGGCAAGATCACCTAAGACACATCCAGAGGTGAGGAACTGCTCTAATCTGAGTGTGATTCATTTTACTCCCCAGGGCATGGATGCATATCTGGTGCACTTATTCAGAATGTGATGTGGGCCAAGATATACCTAACTGTCTTGAACCTCATGGTCCTCATCCATAAAATGGGAACAGACTCATACAATTGTCAAGAAGCTTAAATGAATTAAAATTTGCGTTCTCTGGTTGGAAATCTATTTCTTCTCATCCACCCGTGTTCCATGAAATGCAATGTGAAGGTGACTTCCAAATTAATTTTGGGGAAGAGGCACATTCCTACTTGGAGTTGAACACCAGAGTGGGGTCCTTATTGGAGAATGCCATTAAATGGCCCTATTCTCAGGCTACCCCTACTCGAAGAAACCACACTCTCTGTAGTTGCTGTTTAGTTGCTTCCTGTCGAGTACTGTGTCAGTTGCAAAGTCAATCTCTCTTACAGATCGCTTATTAACATTCAGGAAGGTTCTAGTTGCAGAAGAAAAGCAAATGGGTGAGAAAAATTTCACTTGAGATAGCGTCATCCATTGGCTTAATTTGATTGGGTGAATGACAAAAAGACACCTATTCCATTTTAGTGTCAGGATACGTTCCTAAAGGAGCATGGTTTGGGTACCACTGAGGCAGTCAACTACATTTGCTGAGCTACTTGGGTATATGAAAGCAGAGGACACAGCATGGTTGTTTTGTGGTCTCTAACATGCCTTGCAAACCAAAGACATTTAGCAAATATTTAGCAAGTATTTACGGGATTGCCATTGAGAGCAACAGGCAAACTGTAGATTCTAAACAGGAGATGATCTGATGTTATTTTTCTTTTTAAATTGGCTATTGTTTTTACCTTCCGATTAAGATAGGACTCAAAGATTCTGGTTTCATTGTGGATTACTCAAGTCCTGATCAACTCAAGAAGAAGATGACCAAGAGGGGAAAATACTCAGGTTTTTTTTTTCCATCAACAATCCTCATGTGTTTTCTAATATTTCAAGCATTTATAAAGCAAAACCTGAGTGTTCTGGCAGAGCCACAGACTTTTTTAAGACAAGCTTGACAGATCAGTTTGATTCCTTACAATGTGAGGGGAGGGGTCGGCTCATTTTTAGCACAGTTCTGTGGAGCTCTGCAGGTGACAAATTATAATTACTCCAGATGACTTGCCCTGCATCCCACAGTGGGTCCAGCTACAATCTAGCCAAATGACCGTGAAGTTTGACTATCAAGAGGTAATGCTAGTTGAGGGTTTTGGTTTAGAGAACGATGAGATAAGGAAAAGATTCTATGTCATAAACCCTTCAGGAACAAATTCGGGAACAATCAAAAGTTAAAAAAAAATCACCAATATTAGAAATACAATAGCCTTGACTAATTTTCCAAATAAAGTCAAATGGGATGACCCTTAGAAAATTCTGAAAGTCACAAGATGTGTCTTCTTGACTTGTAACCTTTCTCTGCCCCTTTCCCCACCTCTCACAGACACTCCTCTGGGTGCCATGAGGCCCCTGAATTCTTGTCAATCATTTGTGATGGCTGAGTGATTGGCATTCTCTGAATGAAACTCATTCACACTCAAGAGTTACCTTGAGCTCTCATTTGCATTTAAACCTTGTTCTTTCTGTGGAGTTGCCAGATTTTGTTTTTCCTTTCTCAAAAGATTTTCAAGCAGAACACAAGAGAGATCTGATACAGGGGCTAAGGTTTCTATCACACCACATCCATTTTCTCAGATCTGAAGGTAAAGCTCAGAACACCCTTGACGTTTCCTTTGGGGAAAGCATAAAGGGTAGGAGTTTGGAAGGATCCAAGAAGGGAGACAAGAATGGACAGAAGGAAGAAAAGGGCAGAGATGATTTGGATTTTTACTCCAGAGTCAAAGATTTCCTTCCTGATGGCCCTATAATGGTGGTCTTCAGGATTATAGAGGGTGGGGGATGGACCTCTTGTCAAGGATTTCTTCCAGAACCTGAATCCTGTCTATGTTGCCCTCTCAGTACAAGTCACTAGGATACTGGTAACTCTCCAGATCCCCACAATTTTTAACAATCAATCTTACTCCATTCTTTCAGCCCAAGACATGGACATATATGCATTTTGTCCTGCAGTATTTTTTTTTTTTTGCCAGGTTTCCCCTAGGCTTATATATTGGAGTGATTTAAGATAATCCCTGGATATTTTCTTGTTCCAACCTCTGTTTCTGACAAAATAAGCATTTGGCTCTCTTCAGAGCAACACAGGTATCATCAGAGAGCCGGTTGTTATCAATCCCCTTCTCAGCTCAGCCCCTCAGCTGAGAAATGAACAGGAATCTGGCTTAAGACCAGGCAAGACCAGACTGAAATCCCACATGGAAAGAAGGGATCTCACATATCCTTCTCTAACATTGGATTATTAAGGGTCTGACTGCCCTTGCATGTTTAGCAGGAGAGACTGATTACCAATGTCTGCTTTGAGCCCAGGGTGACTGCAGGACACTTACTTACCTCCTCTTGTCTAAGCTTTGTAAACAGTATTGACTATCAAATCAGTGCCCAGACACTTTGTGGCCCTGGTCACACCTCTCTCTCTTCCACTTACTTTCTTAAATCTTACTTGATTTGAGCTTGTCTATTGTCAGCTAGGTGGTCTGAATTAACGGAGATGATGTGTTAGGGCTCTAAACACAGCATCCCAAGATGTCCCTTTTCCAGAGACAACTAATTTTGTAAATTGCATCCAGCCTTTGGACAGGTGAAAATGGCCCCAGGCAAGTCCAGCCAATGGGTTGTTACGTAATTGCAAAATATCTCAGGCTTGGGTGGTGCGGTGGCGTTAAAATTGCAAATGTGTTATATCCAGATAATATTAACGGTGAGGATGATGAGGGCTAAATACTTATCTTTAAACAACAGACTCGCAAAGCAAGTCAGCCAAGACTGGCTGAGGGAACAGCAGATTGCCATCTCCCACCTCTCTCTCGCTCCAGCATGCAATGGCAGGTGGGATGACTGGCACTATTGAAATGAATTCCCCCATGCCTTTTTGAGGGGCTGTGGTTGCCAAGTGTGTAAAGTGGAAGTCATTAAGTTAGATGTTCTTACTGTGCGCGTGTGTGCGCACTGTTTTCCCGGCCACGTGCATACCTGGTGTCCCATGCTGGCCGCTTCTTCTGATTGACAAGAAGGGGGGCGTCAACGTGCACGTGGTAGTAATGTCCAGTCACTTCTGGATGGCCTTCACGAAAATGCACTTTGCTAATTAAGGAGGAGAGCTGTCCGTATGCGGGGAGGGAATGTCTCAGACAACATGGCAAGTTAACACACAGGCTTTGGGAAGAGACAGATAGGAGGGAGAATCTCAACCCTGGCACCTACCGACTGGAGCCCTGAGTGACTATTTAACTTCCCTGGGTTTTCTCTTCATCTGTAAAGTGAGTAAAATGGCACCCACCTCATAGAGAGTATGAGGATACAGTGCATAGTAGATAGAAAGCACCTTTTTTGGTTTGTTGTTTGCTTGGTTTTTTTGAACCAGGACTCCAAAATCAAGTGCACCCTGGCCACTTCAATGAGAGAAGCTGCTTTGGTCTTGGCGTAAAATTTAGCCTGTGAACTGTCCTGACGGGCAAAGAGCATGATCATCAAAAGGGCGCATCCGTAATGCACTCCAGCCAATTTCTGCCAAGGAGGACTCTATCCCGATATTTCTAGATTTTCTGATTTTTCAAAGAATTCACAAAGCATACATTTTTTGTTTCTTAATAATCCCTAGTTGAGGAACATTGCCAGGTCACCCAGGTAGACGAGAGAGAACCTGTCCTTGTGTAAGATCTGGCCCCTGCTCTGCCTCTAGCCTAACAAATCACAAACACTCAACACATAATCGCCATTCGTATTATCATTAGCTTTGCCACTAGCAGAAAAACAACCCAAATTGGCAATCGTGTAACATTCATATGACAATTGTCTGGTCATATAATAAAGTTGATGTTGGAATCCTTAAAATTAACTGCTGGCCTGAGGTCCTGTATGTTTTCTGAGCTCATTATGAATTTATCAGGTAGTGCCTGCATAAGCAAGCTTTATCTTATCTAAACCCAAATAGATGCAGCCAGGCCTGCCTGGAAATTCAGCATCATCCTATGAACATAACAACAAACCGCAACGCATATGCCAGTGTACAAAGAATGCATTCGACTTGGAAAGCAGAAGAAAAAAAAAACAACAAAAAAAAACCATGAGAAGTGCCTGTTTCTATGTATAAAGCCTATCCTATATGTGCTAGGGCAGTTTTACATTATAATAGTACATAAGCAAAGTGCTTATGATATATTTATAAACGTCCACACAGAGATTTGGGGAAAAAAGAAGCAGTTGTGTTTGCTCACGTTGAATTTCCATCGCTCGAGAAGCCGCGGAGGCTCGTTAAGTGCTCTGAGGTAGATTTCAAATTGATTCGGTCATAGTTGTTCCCTTCTTGAGCCGTAGGACACAAGGTCAAAGTGACCCAAGCCCTCTGGGCCTCATCTGTTAAATGGGAATAGATACTAGCTTCTGGCTGAGAGGAATAAAGACAATCGAGACGTGCATAGTACGACGCCCAGAACACAATAGACACTCAGAATGTTAGCTATTAGGGTAGCGAACATCAACAGAGGTTAGTATTCAACCAGTGAAATCAGTATATTCACATAAGTTGGCTGTTTTAATGGGCTAATGTTTTTATTATGATATCTGTCTGAGAGCAAGTTCCAAAAATAAAGACTTCTGACACTTGCTAATATTAACATCTATAAGGTACCATTTAAATGCCTTTATCCTGGACGAAGTGCTGGAGAAGACTATTCTAATGCAACATTTGAGTGTTATGAACAGGGAGCTTTTGCCTTGTAAACTCATGGGGTGAAATCTCATCCCTTGATCTTCAAAGTGTGACAAAGAGCTATTGATTGAGAGCATATTGTCATTTAAATTACAATTAGGGATGGGTGAAAGGTGGTTATTCAACAATTCAAACCTTTCTTTTAATACTGTCAAGGACGACTTAACCTTCACCCAAACACACTTCTAAAACTTGTGAGTTTCAATATGTCTAAAATCAATGTGCTTTTCTTAAAGTAAGAGAATCATGTCATTACTCTCATGTTGAACTCGGTAGTTTTGAATGTGGTGGTGAAAATCTTTCAGAAGGCTTTGCTCTCAGTCACAAAACACTTGTGTCTCAACACAAATCCAGTACTCCATTTGCACCTTAATATGAAATTAAATCATTCAGTGCGTTTTTCCTAGAGTAGCTAGTTATACAAGTATATGCATTTTCAAAAATCAAGTGCTATGTGGGTGATGTATGTTTTAATTTAGAGTATTTTAAATAGGAAACCATCCTTCTGAAGGCACAAATTGCTATGAACTTCATGTCTTTTATTACTGGCAAAATAATGTTCAATTCTAAAGGCATTAGGCAGTACGTATCTTAAACGAGACAATGGACAGAATGGAAACTGTGTATGTGTGTGTCTGGTTATTTATGCTTTATTACCAGCTCTCTTGCATTTTGCCATATGAATATACTTCATAAATAATTTGCTTTGATATTGCAAATACACACACACACACACACACACACACACACACACACAAGCTAACACGGTACGCCCGCAATGATAAAATGCTGGACTCAGTCTCACAATCTTGTTCTGGCCAAGTTCCCTGCAGCTTTCACAGGCATGCAGACCGCACCAAGACTGCAGCTCAGATCTCCTATATTGAAGTACAGTTAGAATTTATTTTGTCAAAGCGTCTCTTCTCTCTCTTCCCCTCTCTACTTCTATAATGCATGCACACCTGTCTGCTCTTCTCCCGAGTGGCAGGTGTTTACTGGGAGGACATATTATGCCAGAGGTGCTTTTGGCAGCCTCCCATCCTCAGGGCAAGCATTGTTCCTGCAGCAGGAAGTCAGTGAACAGTGCAAGGTCATCCAGACCCACCGTCCTCCACCTCCTTCTCTTGTATGGGTCATGAGCTCCAAGGTACCCTTCACTTGCTTGACACATGAGGTCATGGAAGACGGTCTGCAGCTCAGGTATATACCAGGTAAGCGAGAACACTGATAAGGTAGTTAGCGGCACCCATCAGTGGGTGGGAAACTAGAGGAACTCTGAGGGAGCCTTCAATTCTCGCTACGATTAGATTTTTTCTTCCTCCCATGGGTGGGAAACCTCCTAAAACTGTATCCTTCTCTACTGAAATGGGGTGTCAAGGCATCTGCTGAACACATGGAAACATCCGATTTTATATTTTATGTGAGAAATCCAAGTAGAAAAATCACATGTGAATGCGATCTTCACATTATATGATTAGGTAGAGAGAGAAAGAGAAAAATAAAAATCAAGCTTAATGCTCAGGTGACTTCTCTTCTCTTAGAAAATTTAGAAGGACTCATTGTAACCTTGAAGAACAGGAAGGGAGAATTGCTTATCAATATGAATGGGCAATTTATGTTATCAAAACTTTAATGATTCCTACTCATCTATCGTAGGAAAAATTCATTAAGGGTCTCATTATGGCCAACTCATATTTACTAGTAAGTTCATTTTGAATGGCAGAGTAGAAACTTGGAGGCAGGATAATTTTTATTGTAATCCACGCAAATATAATTTTTAGATGTTTAGAAAATGAACACAGGAATTCAAGATATTGGGGGGAAGCAAGATGTTTTACTGCCGCCTTGTGGACAATTTTAAAAGAACTGAGTATTTAAACCAGGGGTTTGATTTGTGAATCTTGGTCAGTAAGAGAACCAGATAAAAATGGGTCTAAGATAGAAGTGGGATAGAAGTAAATATTAAGCTCAGTCAGAATAATATTTCTTTTTTTTTTAACCCAAGCGATTATGTAACAGTATTTCACAAAATTCCTGAAATCTACAGATGAGGATAAAGTAGGGTAGAATTAAGTATCGGTAATAGAATTTAATCAGAATACTATTGACCTGCTTCCCTCCCCCACCCCCAATCAGAGGAGTTCCAGAGACACTTGGGGGAATGTTCCCACTATATTTCAAGAAAATTTAGAAAATCTCAGTTAGTTGCTATAAAATTAACTGCAGTGCCAGAAAAGCAGTGATAAGAAAAACTGGACATATTCTAGGGTTCAGTCCAGAGTTTTAGCTTAGAATGTTTATTTAAACAAAACATGAGTTTATAAACTTGTTTTCTAGGGAGATTGATAGCACTTTCTGATTTTTGGCTGGATTGGAAAAGTCCAGCTTGACTTCCTGTGAAGAGCGCCTTCTTTAAACCACCTTCTTCTTAACTTTTGGCATGAAAAATAAATTTTCATTGGATATATTTCTAATTACAAGCAAATGTTCAGGTAGCTGCTTTATTTATATGTCGTAGTCAATATCACAGAAATACCATCGTGGAACTTTTAGTATTACAGAACCACATAAATTCTTGTTGACAAAATGTCAGCAAATCTACTGTAATGTCCAATACCCTGCTGTTTACCTGGTGGATAAATACTAGAAATACTAATTCATTCAGGAAAAAGATGCCTTGGCACTTTTAGAGAGTAAATGTAATTTAAAGTTGAAAGAACAAATGAAGAGATGTTTAACAAAAAAATTTTAAAGCAGATCAAGTTACAAAATAAATGCTGTAAAATTCAGAACATAATATTCAATGACTTTGTACCCAGTATTGAGTCATGCTATTTTTTCACTGGGATGGGGAGGAGACAACTATCTTTAGTGAAATAGTCTGAAAATCAAAGAACAGAGTAATCTAAATTTGCTCAATAACCTAAAATTTAAACTATTCATTTCTTTTTATTAAACTATCTTAATTTGAGAGGTGGGTAGATGGAAATTACTAGAATGATATAAATGTAAACTCCTATTCCTTACCAAACAAGAGTCAATACTCCAAAATCTATAAAGCAGGATGCACAAAAAAATTTGTTATTTTTCTTGGTCATGAACATGATGAATCTTAAGTAAATACCTTTTTCAAAATATCTGTCCCATATTTGTTGTAATAAAGGTTTGAAGACCATTGATAAATATACCAATCTCTACTGTTAAAATAAAGGTTCAGTTAGGACATTCATCACTCATTTCTCAACGCTTTGAGTGTTCGTTAAATGCTGTGCACTTTGTTTTTATTCTCATTACAATCTAGAGATAGGTTTTATTATTATCTTTTTCGACAGATGAGAAAATGAAGGCTCAGAAAGGTTAAGTAAACTAGCTGTGGTCACACAGCTTTCCAGTGGTTCTTCCAGCAGCATCATTGACTTTGTGTGGCTCTATCTCCTTGACGTATCACTGGGAGGCAAACATCACTTATTTTTTCAGTGTTTGGCAATCCTTTGAGCTGTATTCAGGTTCTTGCCCAAAGACCACCCATCAACGCTCAAGCAACTGAAGAAGTACTAAATTTGTTTATTATTTACTTGATCATTCATTTAAGTAATTATTTGATACTTTTTCTATACCGGACATAGGGCTAGCAACAGGGATACAATCATGCCACACCCAGAACGGTACTACACTTTTGGAGCTTATGATTTAGGCAGTAAGTTTTAGAAATATAAACATGACTATGACCCAGTTTGTAGGGAAAAGAACAGTAGCTTTGGAACCATGGGAAGTTCAAGTGGCTCTGCTATCTTCCATTTCTAAGAAAGTTAGAAGCTATTTGTCTTCGCCCATGGTTTCCTCTTCCATGCAAACAGGTTTATTCTGAAGCTTAGCATGCAAAGTTCCTGACCAAAAGTTGGTGTCTCATGTATAGTGACAATTACTACAACAAGTCAGGGGGATAAAGAGACATGTACATAATTCAGCAATCATGTCAAAGGTACTATTCTAAGGGTACCAACAAGGTTCTCTGGTAACCCGAGGAGAGCACCATGCTGGAGGAGGGTGATGAAATGTCACATCAGAAGTGATATTTGATTTGGATCTTCGGGGATGAGAAGATGCCTGCTGGGCACAGGACCTTCATGTACAAAGATATAGATGGATATATCTACAGGACCAGAAAGGAAGGGGTATGGAGGACTGGGGAAAGATTGCCGTCAGTTCCCAAAAGTCATGTATTCCTCAGTATAAGGATAGCACCCTGTAAATCATTTTGTAGCAACTTCTTCCTATATCACTTAGAAATCTTTGCACGTTTAAGTAATTGAAACTCAGGTGAGGCTAAATAAATAAGGCATTTTGAGGGGGAGGGGGTCCAAATAACCAGAAACTCAGAAGTGACACTAGCTTCAGGTGAGGTCTGATCCAGATGTCATCATACTCTACTCTTCTGTCAGCTCTCCTGTCTTCCATATGATGATGTCATCTTCAGGTGAGGCTCCACTCTTGGCAGCAACAAGGTCTGCAAACAGTGAAGTCAGGTCTCATGGGCCCAATAGGGTCATAGGCTCGTCCTTTTAGCAAATACTCTGTCCTAGCAAAAATATATTCTGACCGGCATAAGCATTCCCCAAGACCAGGAACACTTTCACCCAAACCATGTGGCTGTGAATGAGAGGGGTAAAATGTAGGAGCTGTAGCCAAAAGGAGAAACGCAACCAACCAAAATCTAATACGCTCCCCTTGTATAATGGAGTCTCAATTGGAGTTAATCCCTTGCAGGGCTGCCTTCCAACTCTCTTTTAAATGAAACAAAACCAAGAAGAAATGGAGTATGTATATTTTCCTATTTTTACACAAGGAATATATCATTGACACATGTTTGAGATACAGCAATGAATGATATAGCTAAAAAGAATTCCAAAAGAAAAAATTATTCTCCAATTTATCAAGTGTATCCACAAAGGAAGGACTTAACTCTGAATCAAGTACATTTCAAGGCTACTTCTCAAGCACATACTCCTAGAATTCCACTTTAGTTTCTATTTTTTTAGAGTCCAATTTTTTATGCGAACACAGGCCAGCATAAGTTTAAATATGATTGGCAACAAGAAAATCTAAATAAAACGTTTATTGTATTTTTCCTTTGTGTTTCCCAAAACGTTTCCCTTGCGTAAGCTTCTAATATCTATAACTGTAGATGTGTCATCATTACTTAGCTGGAATGTTTGCGTGATTAGAACCACATTAGGCAGTAAGCAAAAACACATGCCCGGGAGTCTAGTTATGAGATTTGTGCATGTTTTCTTTGAGTTGAAACAAAAGAATAATGACCAGCAGCATTCAGCAACTTAGCCTTGTCTCTATCCTATTAGGATCATAGTCCCAGGAGAGAGCTCTGGTTTTAAAAGCTATTTGCAAATGGAGAGTGACTTTTTTTATTGTAATTTTTCACAAAGCAGTTGCAGAATAGAGCAAAGGGGAAGTATGAAACGTCATGCCTTGAGGAAGTCCTTTTTTTTCTGAAATGATTAGTGAATGACCCAAATGCTAAGGCTTTGTGTTTTTCATTTAGTAAGGTAGGGAGATTTTTCCATTTGCAGCTTTCAGCTTATGGAGAAGGGTGTTTGGCATATTCAGATTGATGATGTATCTTGATTAGTTGGGATTATAGTAATGGTGGAAAGTCATGCCATAGTTTATGTTTATTCCTAATACAGTAACATGTATGTTATCTTATCCAAAGTCCGTAAATCAAGTCTATTGAACTATAACTTCATTACGTCCCTCTATTCAGTGGTGTTTCAATACATCTTACCAGAGAGAGTCCCCCAAAATTTTGACACGCTAGTTGGGACGTCTGTTCATTTACTGAATGTTTATGGAGTCCTACCATGTACCAGGCACTGTTTGAGTCCCTGCAGAATGAGGAAATCAACACACTCTCTACCCTCACAGCAAAAATGTCAGGAGAGGGTCAAGGAATAATTACAAATTTGAAGAATATTTTCTTAAGTTTATGTGTTTATTTTGAGAGAGAGAGAGAGAGTGAGCAAGTGAGTGGGGGAGAGGGAGACAAGGGGGAGAGGGAGGGGGAGGGGGAGGGGGAGGGGGAGAGGGAGAGGGAGAGGGAGAGGGAGAGAGAGAGAGAGAGAGAGAATGAACGAATATCCCAAGCAGGCTCCACACCATCAGTGCAGAGCCCAATGTGGGGCTCAAATGCATGAACTATGAGATCACGACCTGAGCTAAAGGTGGATGCTTAACTGATTGAGCCACCTGGGTGCCCTGAAGAACATTTTAAAAGAGAATAATTAGTAAACAGACTATGAGAACATATGAAGGACAGATCTAAGGTAGGCAAGTAGGGCAAGTTGTCAGAGATAATGTCCCTGAGGAAGGGACTTTTGAGATCACACAGATGAGTAAGGATTAACTGGGTTTCAAATCTCCGAGTTAAGAGAGAGTAGGATTCAAGGCAAAGAACACATGCCACAGTGTTCATCCCAGCGATGACTCTGTGGTGGTGCAACACATCCTGGAGGACCTTGACATCAAGGCTAAATGTTGGTATTTTATCTTACAGGCAATGGGAAGCCATTGTTGGATTTTAATTTGGGAGTGACATGACCAGATCTGAATATGTCATGATCGCGCAGGCTGCTGTACAGGGAATGGCTTTCAACACGTGCAGAGATTATAAATGTTTTCATTCTTTTCATTATAAGAATGTTTTCATTCTTGTTATGAAACTCTTTCTTTCTCCTCATTTGCTGCGATATGGCAACAAGGACTCCCGGCTTACTGCCTTCAATTATCAGATCAACAACAAGCAGATTCATTCCTACAACTGATTTCACCCAACTTTTACTTATTTATTTAAAATTTTTTTTAACGTTTATTTATTATTAAGAGACAGAGAGACACAGAGTGTGAGAGCAGGGGAGGGGTAGAGAGAGGGGGAGACACAGAATCTGAAGCAGGCTCCAGGCTCCAAGCTGTCAGGACAGAGCCCAGCGTGGGGCTCAGACTCACAAACTGTGAGATCATGACCTGAGCCGAAGTCGGACGCTTAACCGACTGAGCCACCCAGGTGCCCCTATTTCACCCAACTTTTACATGGAATTATACAATTTTGGGTTTTATGTGCTTTTTTACCCCCCAGTGGGTAAGTAGTCTGGCATTGCCCAATGTAGGAATATATAAAGGTTTTACTTGTGGAAGTTCTTTTGGAGCTGGCCAGAAGTAAGGCCGGTCAATTGGCGGCCTTGAAAATCAGTCCCAATGGGGACACCTGGGTGACTCAATCGGCTCAGGTCAAGGTCTCACGGTTGGTGAGTTTGAGCCCCATAGAGGCTGCTTCAGACCCTCTGTCCCCCTTGCTCTCTGCCCTCCCCCACTCATGCAGGCAACCTCTTTCTCTCAAAAATAAGCAAACATTAAAAATCAGTCTGACTAAACTACCTTCTTGTAATTATGACCCCCCCACCCCATATGATAACCCCCTAAGATTTTAGTCCTAGCACATATGAAATTATTGAACGACTCATTTCCCAGCTGTACCTTTTAAGAAGTCTATGCTACTCGGTGTAAGCCAGTATGAGAGAGGTTATATTCCTATAGCAACAGACAGAAGAACGTATATCCCAGAAGGATAGAAATGTTCCTCTTCTCTCGTTAATTCTGTTCTTTGGGTCATTAACAGAAAATCAAATATATTTGGTGTGATTATACAGGAGAAACAGAGCTTCCTGCTTTCCGGTGAACGGGTTTCGCAGGATGCAAGGCCCTCCCTGCTTTGGCCGGCCAGGCGTCACACAGCCAGATTCAGGCCCACCTCTGCTGCTGCAAGTGACATTTAATATGCATTCGATAGCCTAACAAACCCAGAATTCCCTCACATTCAACTTTCCTGTCATTCCTTTCAAGTTCTCTCTTTATTTCCTTCTAACGGGCACATTCCTAGCCGTCACCTCAGGTAATTTTTTTTTTTTTTCCAACCAGGTGGAGGTGTAAATAAACTGCGTTTTTGCTGTCTAAGATATTCCCAACCATAGCTCCCTATCACCAAGCCCTTCTAAGGGTATTGAGGTACATGTTAAATAATATTTCAAAAATCCTGTTTCCCACCTTTGAACTAGCTGTGGACTGACATGTTCCAAGGCATCCCAAACAGGCCGCCGGCAGCAACTGCCTTCCCACCCCTGCCTCCAAATTCTGCCTGCCCATAGTCAGCGAGACCGTGGATTCTAGAGTTCGGCCCAGCCCTCTTGATAATGGATCTACGTGAGCTGCGCAGCTGATCAGATTTTAGGACTGCGAGGTCAGATCCGAGCAAGGGCCTTAGTGAACGATGCTGAACGTTTCCCTGCTGTGGTCACCCCTTATGTGAGCGTAAACGGGACTTCAAAGGAAAGGGAGAGGCCAGCCTCCCAGGAATTGAGCCACCACCCCTCTCAGCTCGCCTCCTTTTGCTGCAATCCGTACAAATCCTGGGGGTTCATCAGTGTTCTGAACTAAAAAGGAGGTATTTTTGTCCCGCGGTCGTTAACAACCACTGAGAGAGAGAGAGTCCCTCCATTCTTTTTATGTTTTCTTGTGTCATCAACAGGTCCTTTAAAGAGACAATATTCGATTAATTTTCTCTCTTTTTTAAACATTAAACGTTTTGGTAGTTCAAATGGGTTTACTCAATTCCAGGCCATGGGTAGTTAGGGCGTCAGCAGTGCCCCCAACCTAATGTCATTAAATGTTCAACAACGACTTTAAAATAAGTAGCTTTTTGGAAGTTATGTCTTTGAAGTTTCATTAATTAGTCATATCATTGGAAATGTATGGCTAAAGTAAATTACAGTGTTTAAAATATCTACTCTTTCAATGTGAAAAATGAAAGGATCCTGCTACCTTGTCTTTATACTAATGAAGATATTATTAATTGGTTTAGCAAAAACATAGATCTAACCATAATGTGCAACAGTTATTAAAGATAATTAACTACAGATCATTGGTTTGAAACATCTAGTCCAAAATGATTTCTGAAGGGCACATTATTCTACGAGATAAAATAATTAAATTTCTAACTGCTGCATGAGACAACTGTGGCATATCTAGCGTTTTAATTTCTTTTGTTCTATTCTCAGGGTACTCTTACTGTTTTAGGTTTTGAAAAAGCTACCCGTGTTTCACAGTGAATTCTCTGTTCAGCATGTTTTGCCGAAATCTTTCATGTCTATGGAAAAATTATGATTGAAAGAAAAGGATTACAATGACACGAGACCTAATAAAAAGCCCACATAAATTCAGCCTCTTTTTCCTGGAGAGGGGAGCGTGGTAAATCAGACAAATCGAAAACTAAACAAGTTACTTTAATGAAATACCTTTCACACACATCTCTCGCGGAATGTATTTTCAAACACGGAAAGCCTCACATGTGCAAAACAAACAGGGGAAAAGTAGAAGTGTGAACAAATGCCAGGTACTTGTGGATGAATGAATAATGTAATTATGTGCATACCCGTCAAATAAAATGAAACAATTACAGTAAAAACAATTGAGGCACTACAGCAGAAGGCTGTTTAGGAAAAGCTGTAAGACGGGAGGCAGAAAAAATTCTGACCATATTTCTAAAAATTGTTTTACTTGGGATTTCCTACTTGAAAAAACAGTTAAATTAAAGGGGAAAATTAAGACTCAGATGTCCATAACCCAAAGTTTTAGGAATCCTCAACAAAATTATGACCGTGATGTTCAACAAGGCTAGCACGTTAGAATGTTCATTGGTGATAATATTCAAAATGAGACCTGAAGTCCATATTAGCCTCAAAGTCAGATATTCAAATTTTTAAATATTTATCGTATCGTCTTGTGACCAGGAACTTGCTTTGTGTAAAAACCAACAGTGAAAAATAATAGCGATGCGCTTTCTTTGAAGAAGCAATTCAAATTTATATTAAGTCTAAATTCATAAATCCTGCCATAATTCGTGGGAAGCCTTGTAAGGGCAATGTGTTCGGAGTCCCAGCTCAAGGCTTTGGCATGAATTATTATTTTTAGAAATATTATTAATATCTTTTATCCAGTAAGTGTAGTCTTGGTAAAATAGGATTAAAAAACAAAAATAAAGGCATTTCTTGCTAGGACTCAAGCATAAAGACACGACTGATGAGAAAATTTTGAACTTACAAAGTTTACACTGATGCTGATTCCAGATACTTGGAAAGAACACAACCAAAATATTTAACGCATGCCTTTTTTTTTTTTGTCTCACATACAAAAAAAGTAGAAATTCCTAAAAAAAAAAAAAAAAAAAAAAAGTAAAATAGTTTTGGAGACTAAGAGTGAGTAAAAGTCATTACAACCTCCTTACTATGGATCCATGTTTCTGAAGAGGTGTATTTGGTGCTCCCTAAAAAGAAAGAAAAAAATGTTCTTTGATCAAAGGTTTAAGAATACAGCATGCTGTATGGCCCTTTTGCAGATATGCAGGACTCAGAAGCAAAACCAAAGGTTCTGAGAAGTCCTGTAATCAGGCTGTTCACTTAACCTAGCTCTCAGACGTTGATGTTCCTAGAACACTGATTCCCAGGGAATTAGTAGTCCGTACAGCTTTTAGGGAGACTCTGCTTTAAGGTACCTTGAGAAATAAGTTTGGCCTGATTTTTCAGGGCCCCCAAAGTCCCTTTCCATAGCCCTCTGGTGTCACTCTCTGTCATCTTCAGCCACCTACTATATCTTTTCTTCTCATTAAAACCATTTGTAGGGCTTCTGTGAGATATTTGCAACTTAGTGAGAATTTAAGTTGCCTCCTAGTCTTTCCTAGGAATATATTTACCTTTAAATGTAGTATTCTAATTACAGAATAAAAGGTTTCACAAATAAGAGATTTACCTGGCATTGTCGAGGTTGGGGGTGTGGGCAAAGGGGGTTTTTAAGTCTTCCTGAGTGTAACACACAAGTAACTGCATATTACATAGAGGAGGATGCAGATGCTTAGATGAACAATGGGGTTGGCCAAGGGCATGTGGCCAATACCATCCAAAGCTGAGGCTTAAACAAACCTGTGTCCTCTTATTGTCAAATTCAGGGCCGTGTTCTCTAATAGTTTTGTACACACATGTAGAGGTAAGTAAGCCAAGTATCCTAAATGTGACCGCAAGAGCCAAACTCACAGCTCCCAAGCTGCACTTAGCATACGGATGTACTTGTTTTTTCTCCTCAGTGTTAAAGTTAAAAAATAATTAGTTGGCAACAATTGAAATTCAGGAGATTCCATACAAAGAGTTCTGTCTTCCTCTGAGAAAAGAGAGGACCTTGTAACATCGGACCCCCTGGATGGAGTGGTCAAGGTCATCAGGTGACCTTTCTCTATCTATCGAGCCATCATTCCCACCACTTTTTAAAGCTGTCCTTGACATTGAATGTTGGTTGCCATTTACTGCCTTACTCTCATTGTCCATTAATTCCTATCAGACTTGCTTCACTCCTTTGGATTTCCTACTTGCATTTTAGGGCTTCTTCTAGTTTCAATTCCTGGTCTCAAGAGTCGTACACATCTGACCCATTGTGGTTTTTTTCTTCCTGAAAATCTTCTTCATTTCCTCTTCAATGCCCTGAGGGGCAGCATTTTAAGCTGATGGCCAAAATGTTGCCTGCAGATAAATAACTGGAACCTGACCTCACTCAACATTCTGAAGTGAGTGTAGGGCTCACCTACTGTTTTGGGTGACCCTGCTTAAAGCCTTTGGCTATCCCAAATCCAACCGCATGAGCTTGCCTATCTCTACCACCACCACTGGAGAAGATAGATATGTGCTGTTCATGTTGCGTGGCGTTGGAAAGCAGTGGTATTTTTAACTAGTATCTCGACAACGATTCGGTCAGAAGACTGTCTTCCTCTTTATATTTGACACCAAATAATTACGACAATAGCTCAGGGATTCATGACAGTTAAGAAGTGCAGATGTTTTTCTCCTTCACTGGATTTCACTTGGTACAGCCTAAGGAATGTGTGATGTATGTTTTCAAGTACGAAAGCAGAACTTTCCATGGGCCGTATAGCTGTGTTTGAGGGCTCACCAGCAAGACGCGAATTTTATCAAGAAAGACGGCTTTCTCGTAAGTCCATTTTTTTTAAGTTTATTTATTTATTTTTGAGAGAGAGAGAGAGAGAGAGAGAGAGAGAGAAAGAGAGAGCACGCAAGCAGGGAAGAGGCAGAGAGAAAGGGAAGGAGAGAATCTCAAGCAGGCTCTGCATGGTCGGCGTGGAGCCTGACATAAGGCTTGATCTCACGAATCGTGAGATCATGACCTGAGCCAAAATTAAGAGATGGACCCTTAACCGACTGAGCCACCCAGACCCCAAGTCTATTTTTGAAAATCAGAAAAACGAGCAGTCGACACAGGCATCACTACCAGGCCTATAATTGCAGCCTGAGCTCTGAAGTCTGAGCTGGGCTTTTTCGGCCTCCTCTTGTGAGCGTCAGCCGTTCACACGCCTGTCCTCCTCTGTTGCTGCGGGAGTGAGCTAAGGGGAGGTTATGGATGTGCTGCAATCAGATGGAGAGGTGGAGCCATCTGCTCTAACTTCCCAAGTTATTGTTGGCTCGGTGGCTGCCGCTTTGGTTTGGGTCTTTTAACAGTTCATTTAACTGAGGAGGAGGGAGTGGGTTCAGAATAGGAAGCCTTTGGTATTGGTGATGTTTCACTGCAGATTTTCTGCTCTTTCTAACTGGCCCTTTCTAATACCTTCTCTTCTCTCCTGCCTCAAACCCGCTTTTTTTTTCTTCTTCTTCTTTTTTATTCCCCTTTCTCTCTCTTTTCCTTTCTTTCCTGGCAAGAAAATGCTACTCCTGGATGGTTTCTGAGTCAGTTCTTCCCAGCACTGACCCCAACATATTCACCACCAGCAATCACTTACTCATGATACTTAAAATGCTTGGTACAAAGTGTCTTCTGGGATATTCTTGTTGCTTTTGAGTCGCGTCCAATAATATGGGTTCTTACTCAACAGTACCATAAGTGTGTCCTGTTAACATAGGTGTTCTACAGTTTTGTTTTGTTTTGAAGATGAGCGTTATTTCTATTGAATAAAGGGTTCTATGTTGGGTGAAGGAAAGGTTAGGTGGAACCTTTTACGTTTCAGTCCTCATGATTTGTCTTTCCCTTAAATGTATTCTCCATCTCATTCCCATATAAGGCACTTCACCTCCAGGAAAATAATAATTAAGCTCAAATGAGACCATAGTGACTTCAAACTGCTCTGAATATTACCTTACTTTTTAAGTGTGCAAATGGATCCCTATAGAAAGAAATATTTGGGGGTGTCTGGATGGCTCAGGTTACGATCTCTGGGGTCATGAGATTGAGCCCCATGTTAGGCTGTGTGCTGACAGCATGGGGCGTGCTTAGGATTCTCTCTCTCTCTTTCTCCCCCTCTGCCCCTCTCTCCTATTCATACTCTCTCTCAAAAAAAAAAAAGACAAAAACAAAAACAAGTAAATTATGGCACAGGACATCATGTTTTTTGTTTGTTTTTTTTTCTTTCTTAGCTATAGCTTTCCCCGCCGAGGTCAAATGCAGACTCACACTCCTCCTCACCTCCAGAATCCTCCCCAGGGAGAGGCAACAGAGTGACACATATCGGAGAGAAGGGACCCCTCTGTCACTCCGGTGCTTTTTGATAGCAGTTCTGGTACGTTGACTCTCAGCCCCACAGTTCATCATGTGTGGACAGGAACCATGTCTAGAAGGTCTATAGTGAGGGCTCAACCACTGTTTCCTAATAGTCCAAGTTATTTCATGGCACGTGAGTGATGTCTGCTGCCACGTGGAGGACTGAGGCTGAGAATTACAGTGCTTTGGCTACACGAAGATGTGCAATGTTGGAGAACGAACGTTAGAATCAAGAGACTCACTCTGGAAGCCCGCCTCTGCCAGGTACCAACCGTACGATTCAAGCGAGTCAATAGGGTTCTTGCCCCATTTCCTGTTACCAAAAGAAAACAGCAGTACCCAAACAACACTCGCTTCGTATATATGCTGTTGGAATTCAAGGGGATGAATGCTAAGGTGGAAAACTCAAACAGAAGCCGGATGGGTCCTGCGAATGAATACAGAGGGCTGGGTTTAAATCAGTGGGAGGTAGCTGAGGTTCCCTCCTTTGTAGGGAGTGGCAGGCCCGGTAATAAATGTCGGGACTCTGTGTCCATCAAAAGGGGCAGCTGTTCCTACTTGCCTGTAGCCAGTTTTTGCAATGGAAAAAAAAATGGGGACTTGGCGTTGCCAGATTTTTCCGGGAAGCTGGAAATCCGGACTTTTATGTGAAGCCTCCCAATTTTTAGACGTTGGCCATTAATTCAAACTTGAAGCACGGTGCGGGCCAAACAAAACACATCTGCAGGCCGCATCAGCCCTGGGAGCCTCCATTTGTGACCCCGGATACACGTGAGCATGTTTGTAGCAGAACCTGCCTCATTGCAGATAATCCGTAAATATTTGCCGCATCCTTTCCTCCTATGAGATATCTGGGACGAGAAAAAGAAAAAAGATTTTCTTTGAGCTTTCTAGAATGGTATGTGATTGCTCACTCTTAAGGGTCAGATGTAGCAAGTCCTGTATTAACATGTTCAGTCCCAAGGACGAAATGGCCCACTGGCCGTTTAGAAACGCTGACCCCGAGGGGAGGGCGTGTGTTTGGAAAATTGATTTGTATCCTGTGACTTCCTACCCGAAGTTTCATTCTTGTTAGAAAACATACACTGAAAAGGAACTCAGGCACTTCAGGATCACAGCAAGGAAAATTCGCCATTTGCGCTGCCGGGCTGAGTTCCTTTGAATTCCAGTAAGTGAGTGAGCAGCTCCATTCGGAGGAGTTTCCTTGGTCTTCCGAGGGGCAGGACCTGGTTTTCCCTGGCACATCTTCCCGCTGCTCACTCCTTAAGTAGTTTCACTTACTTTTTAACTGTTACATGCCAACAAAACAGGTTGCTTAATTGGTTTGACCTTTCACAGTATTTTTTAATTTTTCAATCTTAGTTTCGTGGTTCCATCTGGCCCTTTAAAACGACATCTGGTTAACTGTACTTAACCAGCTGATCACTGTACAGTTATTTTTAAATGTAATGTATGCTTAAACAGATGTTATTTTTATAGATGTGGATCTAAACTGCACTTGGGTACGTGCTATGTCTGCATAAACTCTTTCTGCAATTCAAATGTTGACACCCAAAATTACAAGCCAGAATGCTTATGAACTCTACTATTATGGTACTGCACTTTGGTGCCGCTTGTTAGGTAAACATCAATTCAGTTCTTTTTTTCTGTCTTCATTGCACATAAATAAAACATTAGCATTTAGTTTATAAAGTGATGAACATTTTGCTGTGTTGGATTTAGCTTTATAAATACAACTGCTGTCAGCAAGAAAAAAGGATTTATTGAATAAATAATAAGAAAGCTAAGGGAAAATGAAAATATATATATTATGCAAAACATGGTGTCTGTCAACAGGTCACAAAGGGGCCTTGATGCTTTTGGTGTTGCTGTCGGAGATAATTCCATCTCTGGCACACTGTGTCTATAGCGTTCTGGACCTTCCTCTCACGGTAGGTGTTTGAGATTTAATCCAGGAAGCACGCTATAGAAAATAATTTATTTTGTGGAACCCTGAATGCCTAACTGTCCGGGGCATAATTAACATTTAGAACAATTTAAATATCTTCTTCACCGGGCACGGAAAAGGCAGAGAAAACTTGATAAAAAGAAAATCTAAGGGGCCTTTCAATTCTGTGGTTTTCTTTTCTTTCTTCCTTTTTTTTTTTTCCCTCTCCTACCAGAAGAGAGAAAAGAGAAGACCGCAGCGGTTCGTAGATACACCAGGCAAGGCTTTCTGATCGTGAAAGCATCTTTAGCACGGAGCCTGTCTGGTTTGCGAGAAAAACCGCGCTCTCCCAAGACCCTTACGGCGGGTACTTTGCATAAGACACAAGGTTGAGCCTTGCACTTGACACAGAGAAAAGTGGTCACAGCCGAAAATATTTGGCCGAGAACTTTAAAAGTATCATTCTCAAGGTTAACAATTGCTGTTATACATAATACCTCGGTAATTGATAGGCATTTGGGCTCTCCAGGGTCCATTTTCTGTGAAAAACACCACGTAACATCTGTTCATAAACAGTCCTTCTGTGAAAACACTGACACAGGTCTTGAGCTTCCACGGGCTCAATTCCCCTGCCATGTGCAGATGGCACGGTGTATTTATACAGCTGAAGCCTGTGTAACAGAAGCACAGCCATGTCTCCAGGTAAGACTCCAGGCAAGCGTGTGCTGCTGGTCCACCGCCTCGCCCCGGGTTGTGCAAGGGGTTCCTTCTGACACAAAGACAAATTGTGTCCCCCTAATGGGCGGGATGTGTCGGGGAAAAAAAAAATCACCTTCGGCAATCCACGTCTAACTCTGCGGAGGGAAGGACGTTTCCTAGGCTTTTCAAAAGATTCCCCGGAAACACCTTAACGAAAACCTAATTAGGTTACAGAGGTGTTTGCGAAACTAAGTACGACCGGGATCATGCAGTTGTCTTTTTTAGTCTTCTCTTTTGGCCTCGGTTCTTCACGCGTGATGTTTTGAAGGGAATGAATTATTGCGATTCAGGGTAGAAAGTTTGGGGTTCAGGCTTGAAGCCTCTCCCGTTCAACTTTCCAGTAGCGATCAGGAGGGGGAAAGCGTGGTGACAGCGAAAGCAATGATTTCTCGCCAATTTCCTTGAGCTTCTCCCTTTACGCGTGGAATGGGGATGGGGACAAGGGTAGAGGTGGGTTGTTTTTTTTTTTCTGGTTTTGGTTTTGGTTTTCACTGAGCATTTGTGAAGAAACACTGAAGAGACTTTCAAGTCCCGGGGAGCTTTCGTCCTTTTCAAATCTGGTTTCCTGATTAATCACTGAGATGCTGGGCCCTCGGTCTTCTCTAAACGCGTTCTTTCTCAAAAAGCCAGGCAGGTTTCAAGGGCAAGCAAAGCCTCCTTCTCACGACCTGGAGAAACACTGACTTTAAGTAAAAGCAGGATACTGGAGCTTCCGAAGGGCTTGGGGGCCCCAAAGTTCACCCAAATAAACAGAACGAGGAAGCCATACACATGCATAACCCGGGTTTATTTGTACCTGTCTTTGTTACACAGCTGTAGGGCATATGAGAGTCACGATCAGAGAAACCTATCTACGGTAACCTACTGTAATATAAACTATCCATATTTCATTCTCCATGAGCACCACAGGCAAATTCCTGTTGTATTTGACCAGCTGGGGTCAAAAACGCTACCCAGGGCTCAGAGCTTTCCACCCCCGCTCCAGCGTCCGTTTCAACGCCAGCGTTCTGGTTTGTGCATTTCAAAGATGCTTTTACAGCATTTGTGAACCCTCAACTTATTTATGACTATCAGCTCAGGCTATACAATCCACTTTGGGGCAGATTTGCAAGAGAAACAAAATAGCCATTTGAGACCATGATGTTTGGGTGTTATGTCTGACTGGAGGAAGCAGGTGGGGTATAGAACTCCTGGAAAAAAAAAAATCTCCTGGAGGGGCAGTCATAGGGGTCCGTTTCTGTGCTGTGGGGGAAAAAAAAGTCACATTTTCACGCCTGCTTTTCTCCAGTTATTCCTCACAACAAAACTCACCTGAAACACAGGAACAAAACCAATCCCAGTGAAAAGAAAGTTATACCTCTACATCACACACAAAGCAGGACTGCTTTTCACTAAGTATTGCGTTGCACTGTTTGGCGGAGACGATGCAGTTGAGCAGTATGCAGAGAGACCAAATGCATTTCAAGTGTTGCATTTGAGACAACACGTGCTATGTTAGGCAAAACTTTTCTGGTTTTGATTATTAATTCTTTTTTATTTTTTGATATTTCATTTTTTTTCTGGGAAATTTGAAGTTGAAGGATGAACAGTTTTACCCGACTGAATGCACACACAACGATAAAAGGCTGGGTTTCTTGGAAATCTTTTTATCCTGTTTTTATCAATAAGTTCGTTGCAGCATTATTTATAATGGTGAAAAAATGGAAACAATATTCATGATTATTAACAGAGGACTGATTAAGTAAGCATTGACAGGGTAAAATTATGTCATTATGCTAAGTGGAAAAAAATCAAAATTTCATATATACCATGCAGTCTCAACTAGGAATAGGACATAGACAGCGGGGGAAAAACCTGAAAAAAGAAAAATACCAACATTCAGAATAACTCTTCCTGGGTAGTAGGATTATGACCTATTTTAATTTTCATCTTCTTGTTTTTATGTATTTTCCAAATGTTTGACATTGAACATAGACTTCTTTAACAATCAGGAAAATGTGAGGAAAGGCATCATCAAAGCATTTTCTCCTGAGAAAGGCATTTGTTATCTTAATGACATGAGTTCCTGCATGTTTGGGAATGAAAGTAAGTGGATATGAAGTATGCTGAATTCCATTTTTGTCAGAATTTTTATTAAATTTGGGAGGGATGGTTTAGGGAAGTCTTTCTCCTCCCAATAAGATACCTTTAGATAATCTGCTGCCTGGTTGGTAAAACAATGCCCTGGGTGATCTCCCTGACTTTATTAATCCCTCTCCTTCTCCCTTCCTTTTGTCCTTTCTTCCCTTCCTTAATAAATGTGGACTGATTGCTAACTCTGTGCCCAGGTGCCCAGAGTGGAAGCTGAAACACAGCTTCCTCCTGTGCAATCTGCTGCAGACGTTGGGAGGCGGTCTATGAAACAGTAACAAAACATCCAAGGAATGCAGAAATAAAGTCACAGTTGTGACAGAGCAGTGTACCTGAGGGGAGGGAATTGAGCAGCCTGGCATTTGCAGAGTGGGAAGGAAGTCCTCTACACAACTGGGGTATCTGTGCCAGGAACTGAAAGCCTAGCAAGGAACTAAGTGCTTGTACCAAGTATGGGAGAACGCTGGAAGGTCTGTGCTGGGTCCTACACTTACTGGTCTGGCCAATCTTAAAGCCTCGCACTGCCCTAATCAGGTTTAGTACCCAGCCAACACTCAAGTAATTATTGAATTGGCTCCACTTGGAAGATACACCATGTCAGTCTTCAAAACAGTAGGGCTCAGCAGATTGAATTAAATCCTACCAGTCTATAGGTGGTCATAATTCCACCTCTAAAAACAGCCTGCCTTCCATGAGGTCCATCTTAAAACCAGACATTAACCTGATTCGCTGTTTTTGAAGAGGGAAGGCTTTACTTGTGGAAGCACAGAGACCAGGGATAGTTGAAAATGCATTCTGTGTTTCAGTGGAGCAGAAGTTGACCTCTATACGGTGCCTTGATTAAAGCAGTAGCAAATATGAATATCAGACTATGTAAAATGATTACTGGATTCCTAGAATGCTCTAAACTCATTTCTAAACATTTTAATGCAGTTTCAAGGGATCAGTCAGTACTGTTGGCATACGTGGCTAGCTGCTTATAGGTCTCAATGTTTTCCCTCCAGAAAAAGTATTCTGGCTTAATCTCAAAATCATCAAAAAGACTAGACACTGGTTGGTCCAAACCACTCATTCCTTCTGCGTTTGTAGCAATTACTTCCCACAAAGAGGATGCCCACCCAGCTGGAAGGAAGCTGAAAGAGCAAAAGAATTTTTGCCTTGAGGGGCGCCAAGAGAGGCTTCGAGTTCTTCTTCCCCAGTGGTTTGATGAAATCAAGCATTTGCACCTTTGAAAATGTAAGTAGTACTGGGTTCCTCGGCTTGATGAGGGCAATGACATATCCACTCTTAATGAGGGACTATCACTCTCAAAGAAGGTCAAATTTAAAAATTGAGAAGAAATAGAATGGTGATCATGGCCATAATACATTTTCCATAGAAGAGTATCTAGGAAGCAAAGGTCAGCGATGATAAATATGGGAAATGATGAACCTTCCACCTCCAACGAAAACAAGATGTTGATCACGTAACTCTATCCCGTGCCTAGTATTTAAAAATTTATCATAAATAACTATCGCCTTCCAGACATGTATAATTGATCCTACTTGTATCAACAGTAAGTTCCTTTTCAGTTTTTTTTTTTCCACATTAACTTCTTTTTACATGGTATTATTTTCCTTAAATGGCATTTCCACTGACAGCTATGCCGAATGCACTGTATAATTATCGTGTCGTCAGTTTCTTTTTCTACAGTTCTTTTTAATTACAAAATAATACCCTTTTGAAGCATACATCTTTGATATCTTAACCATCGTTGGGTCAATATAGCAGTGTGTGCTCATTATCAATATATTTTAATTATTTCATTCTTTCTAATGTCCCATTTTTGTTTTCCACGAACTGCCAGGTAATTATGTTTGTATCAGGATAAATAATTAACGTTCTCTGGAGCACAACGACTGTTACTTTCCTTTTTTCCTTTTTTCCCCCAGACACGGCAATACAATAAATAGGCATTTACGTAGATTGACTAAATGTACTTTTTTTTCCTTGGGGCAACAATAACTTATTGATGATTCAAGAACTGTTTTTGGAAAAGCTCAGAAGTGCCAAGAACCAAAGCTTCTGGGCTACTAACTTCTATTTAAACAAAGCAACGTTGCTTTCATGACACTGTTAAATTCCCCTCTGTCCTACTTCATGACCCAGTTCATCCCCCAAAGCCGGCATAAGGTCTTGAAGGTATATCTTCCAAGAAGATTCATATGTATAAAATTACTACGTTATTTTTTTCACTTGGAAAAAAATGCATATCTCAAGTAAATTCTAATTACCGGAGGCCACTAAAACATGAGCAATTCTAGCAATATTCATTGAGAAGCCCTTATGAGGAGTTACAAGTTCAAAAACAAAAGAGATTAAGGTGAGGTTCAACAGGTAATGCTTGAGGGAAAGACCAAGAGCTAGGTGAGTGGATTAGAGAGGTGGGGGGCAGGCACAGTATCACAGTAAATTTCATTTCTTCATTGTTAGCGTGAAATTGTTTGTTAGCAATCTTTCCTCTATGGTACTCTTCCAAAAGGAGGGATTCGCTGTGCGACTGTGGGCAAGTTACTCAACTTCTCTGTGCTGCGGCTTTCTCAAGTAGGGGCTAATAAGACAGACTGCACACATGGTTATGAGCCAGTTTTATGATGTCAAATGCTGTATCAAGACAGATGTCAAATTCCTAGAGTTCTTCAAGCTAAACATCCCAACATCTTTAGCCATCCCTCACATTAGAAGCTTTCAAAGGTCCTCACTGTTTGGTTCACTCTCCTTCTGGCGATGCTCGAGTCTGAGGGCCTCTGATGAACTGTGGACACTCCAGGAAAACCCTGCGCTGTGCAGAGAGCAAGACACGATAACCTTCCTCTCCATTTCCATCCAACAGTAAAACCAAAATAGTTTTACCTTTGAATTTTCAGCTTTCTGATTTTCTCTTTTTCTTCCTATTGTATTATTTTCACGTCTGATAAATGTGTTGATGATTGTGTTCAATGCCCCCCCATCTGCTGATTACTCTGCTTGGTGCCACAGGACACGATATTATAATGCCTGTCTGAATCCCTTCTTTTATAACCGTGCTAAACTAGATAGAGCCGAGGGCTCCTCTTTATTTTTGATAAGTCAATATTCTCACATATAAGGAATAAATGTATGGTAACTTGATAAATCCCCCACTGGGAATGAAAACAGAAGAACCAGATTCTCCCTGGAGAATCGAGGAAGGGAGACGAGACAGGTGAAAAGCTCTTTATGGACATTTTAACCACCAACGTATGAGAGAGGGGGATCATTTACGCATCTCTCAAGTGCTCGTCTTGGATTGATTGGTCAAAGCCAGAGTCATCACAAATTTCGTAGAAGAAGAAACTTCAAGAAAAGGTTGAAAATGAGGACTTCCATGAAACAATCCCGCCTAAGACTCACACAGGAAGAAAGTGTGGCCACCCCTGAAGGGTATGACAAACAATACCAGAGTAGTTTATCCTGTATTCCCCAGACCCAGATAAAGAATTTGACCACTTTCTAATCCTGATACATATTTTCACTGAATTAAGGCTTCTGTACCTTCAGAATGTCACCTGTCCTAAAGCCACATTACTTGCTTAAATAACTCATCCAAAACATATAAAGAAGCACCTTGTGAGTGTAAAGGAACCGGTTTTTGAGAAGGGCTTTTATAGTAACATTTGAACCATTACAATGTGAAACATACAATCAAGTCCGCTTTTATCAGGTATGTGCTGCATGGATTAGGTCTGAGTATGTGCCCTTATTTCTCCAACCCAGAAAATGATGTCACCGTCTCCATTCCTCCCACAATACTGCAACATTTCAAGAAGAGAAAAAACAAAACAAAACAATGGAGTGGTTTCAGGCTTAGCAGTATAAAAACTGTTTCAAGTTTCACATAAAGAGTTTTATGCTGGGAGTTAGGCAAACTCCAGGGTAAGCAATCAGATGTCATTTTCTGTATCTTCCAGCTTCTTCCAAACATGATTTTTCAAATATCCATATCTTAGGCAATGTATTAAAAAAAACTTTAAAAGTGAATAGTTAATTATCATGAATACTTTCTTAAACAACCTCCTCTTAACAAAAGCATTTAACAAGATGAAATATAAAAAAAATAATAGAATTTCAAAGATTTAAATCAGAGTACATAATCCATGTATTTAAGACCTCTAAACATAAATCTCTCAAGGGCTGTCACTTAGGGAGTGTCTACAGTGTAAACGAACATTCCAAAATAGGACCAGACAACCTAATTTTGATCTGTGTATGTGGATAAAATCAGAGAGAACTAATACAATTCAGGAAAATTAAATTTTTAACAGAAGACTTAAAAAATCCTGGCAATAATATGATTTTGATAAAAAGCTCTTCTATATAAAATCTATGCACAATAAAAAATAGTAAACACAGCACCCTTTTTAAAAAAAAAATTTTTTTAACATTTATTTTTGAGACAGAGACAGAGCATGAACGGGGGAGGGGCAGAGATAGAGGGAGACACAGAATCCGAAGCAGGCCCCAGGCTCTGAGCCATCAGCCCAGAGCCCGACACGGCGCTCGAACTCACCGACCGCGAGATCGTGACCTGAGTTGAAGTCGGACGCTTAACCGGCTGAGCCACCCAGGCGCCCCAACAGCACCCTTTTTTAAATAAATGACTAAAATCCTCTAGCAACATAAAGATTTTTATTGTTTATTTTTAAAAATCATCTTCAGAGGAGCAAGATAATGCTAGGTTTTTTAAGATCCATGCCTCACTAATAGGCCTTTAGAACCACATAAAAGGGGCACCTGGATGGCTCAGTTGGTTAAGGGTCCGGCTTCGGCTCAGGTCATGATCTCATGGTTTGTTGGGTTGGAGGCCTGCGTGGGGCTCTGTGCCCACAGCTCAGAGCCTGGGGGTTGCTTTGGATTCTGTGTCTCCCTCACTTTCTCTGCCCCTCCCCCACTCTCAAAAATAAACATTAAAAAAAAAAAAAGATCTAGAGCAGGACACCTATAGAGTAAAACTAACTGGCTAAGAAATTCAAGGCAAACAAAGGGGGTTTGTACACATAGGTATCAAGCTTTTTAAAAAAAAAATCAAATGGCTCTACACTACTCTAAGAAACACCATAAATTGCGATCTGATGCATTCAACTGTTGAAAACAAAATTGAATTGAGCATTTATTTACAGTCATTCTACATTCGCCACCACCAACTTCATTTCCCACTTTACTTGTGACATCATTTGTAAAAGTGAGCTTCGTTCGTGCTTGGAAATAAATATTTTGGGCACTCCCAATAGAAATAACTCAAACTAAACAAATTCTTTAAAGCAGAAAATCTTTGAAATTATAGCGCATAAAAAATATTTTTTTCCAATAATATGGGATTATAAATATATAACGTTCTTTAAAAAAAAAGTTAATTTATTTGAGAGAGAGCGTGAGTGGGGGAGAAGCAGAGAAGGAGAGAGAGAATCCTAAGCAAGTTCTACACTGTCAGCACAGAGCTCAACATGGGGCTTGATCCCACGAACTGTGAGATCATGACCTGAGCCAAAATCAAGAGTGAGACACCTAACTGACTGAGGACCCATGTGCCCTATTAATATAATAATGTTCTTCAGACTGTTCTCAAGCAACAGCAACAACAACAACTGGAACATGTACATCTCTTGGAAAAAGACTGAGCGTTCTGTCTTTGGCAGGCAAGGAGAAGGGGAAAAATATGTCTAAATAACATTTGAGAAATTACTACTTTTTATGTTACAAAACAAGTTCATACGGGTTAAACATAAAGAGGGTAATAATCGCGCACAGGACAAGGGTGGTAGCAATTTGCTCACTGAACAAATTTTCCCGATATACGGACTCACTTTTTATAAGACAAGAACATGTTAAAGTAATATTCACTGGGGTGAACGGGATTGTTTGTGTCTATCTAAAGTAACAAAAGAGGGGCTCTTGGATGGCTTAGTCCGTCAAATGTCTGACTTCAGCTCAGGTGGTTCGTGGGTTCGGGCCCCGTGTTGAGCTCTGTGCTGACAGCTAGGAGCCTGCTTCGGATTCTAGGTCTCCCTCTCGCTCTGCCCCTCTCCTGCTCACGCTCTGTCTCTCTCCTCTCAAAAATAAATAAAGATTAAATTTTTTTTTTTTTTTAAACAACAGAAGAGTAAATCAACTGCTGATCAAATCCTGAGGTGAAAAATAGGAGTAGAAGGCGTGGTCTTGCCTCCTTTTACTTTTCTGAACCAGCGAGGACGGGTCAATGGGAGCATGGATATTCAGAACTCTGCATTACTCCCAAGTTTTTGGAAATTCCTCGAAATCACAGAAGAGGTTGGACCTGACAACCCATCTTAATATTTTAATGTGAAACTCCATGATAATAATTTTCTACACTCTAAGAAAATTGAGGTGATTATTATATTATCTTTTTAACAAATTAATACCGTGAAAGCTGTCAGGGTACCAAAAAAAGTAATGTAGTCCTCTATTTTCCAGGACTCTCTTCTTTCTCAAATAAAGAAAGATTTTTCAGGTACAGAACAAATTCAATAAACGATTTTTTCAGGTAAAGAGTAAGACTGTGTACGTAAAACATAAACCATCCTGCAAATGCTAATAGTTGTGAGAAAGCAAGGAACTACAACTTTGAAGAAAAGATATCACAATTAAAAGTCTGTTGAATATTGTTGCAGGAAAGCAATTTGTATGATTTATGTGGGTTTTATCTGTTGGCTTCTCTCAACACTCTGTGGTATTAAACGTATTACATTAAGTAGTTGAAATCAGATTGAACA
Source organism: Prionailurus bengalensis (assembly GCF_016509475.1). Classification (NCBI taxonomy): domain Eukaryota; kingdom Metazoa; phylum Chordata; class Mammalia; order Carnivora; family Felidae; genus Prionailurus; species Prionailurus bengalensis. Next base: position 37,786,858 of record NC_057348.1, on the reverse strand, counting down.
CAATTCATTTCTGGTCTACTTGCTGAAACATGCCAATCGGATGTTTTCCAATTTTCTCACATAATATTTCTCTTGTCCTTTGGGGTCATGTGGTAATTTCTGCAGGGAAAATAGTCTAACCACCGTGAAACTGATCAAAGTGTTACTACAAATACTGCCTTAGGACAAATGATTTGAACCCTTGCATTATCAAAACATCTGCAAATGTTCCCTTTTATGTATGTGTCAATGAGTGCCCATATGCTGGGTGAATTCTCTTCCCCTTCGGGACACCTGACGTACACCTGACATGTATAATTGATTTCAAGAAAAAGTGACAAACGATGGAACTTTTAGGAATGAACAAAGTCAGCTTCTAGGACAATACCCAAATCCTAGAAAGCCAGAAAACACTTTGCCTAGTCGGAACTGTAAATCCACTTTGCAATTTTCAGTTAATATACCGGTTCCTAAAATATTACTATACATAAATATTGCTTTTGTACCTTTTCCAGAATTTTGTATGGTGGTGCATAAACCTCACCATGATATATACCACTGAGGGTCATTTACATGCCGTTTTAAATAATATCCGCTTGATTTTTGTCATGTATTGGCACAGTTCATGATTTTTAGACACATGTTTTTATTTAAAAAAAAGATTTATACCTTATTTTGCTAAATGAACTCTTAAGCAAAAGTAGGTAAAATATTTGCTTTGACAGCAATGAAGGCATTGCATGTTTCTTTGTGTGCATCAGTGCACGCGCCCAAGTATGCATTGCATCTCTAACCGAAAATTAAGCTTTAAAAAGAGCATGTCATAAACAATGGAACGAATGCCTAATTTCCACCTTTTTTTCCCCCACGTGATTATCACAAGCTAAGTCATTGTTTGGTGTTTGCACATACGCTTTAAAGATTACCAATGAGCGGAATGGCCCTGGCCCATTTCACATGCATGTGTTGGATAAGTGGCGTTGCAATAACGAAATGCAGAATTAAAAATGCCAATTTCCATCTGAGAATCTACATGTGAAGCTACGCACGCCAGCATAACTTTCAAAGTGGAAAATCAGAATAACAATACAGTATTTTCAATTAGTCATAAATTAGGAAAAGGTATGCTTTCTCTCATGGGCAGTCGGGTGGCTTTGCCCATGGACTTCATTTGTTCACGAGCCAGACAGGCGAGCGCCCCCTTCCATGCAATGCAGGGGATTCCATCCCCAGCCTGAGTTTTAGGACACTATGAACCCGTGCCTTAAGGCAACGGTTTTTTTTCCATTAAGAGTTTTATTAGAATTTAAAAATATTCTAGAATCCGAATGGAATATATTCCAGAGTAGTTGGATAATATGGCCCACATATATACCACATATCCCAGGGGTTCTTTCTCTATTTAAAGATACTGCAACATGGCAACTTAACATTGTGTTTAGCTGATTGTTAACAGTCAAAATTCTCGGTTTTCAGCTTCTGTGCTTTTACTTCCATCGATTTATTGCTGTTTTTATTTTTCTATATCAAGTTTCTTATTATATTATAAATAAAAGTATATGTTGATGGTGGTATTCTAAACATATTACCTTGAATAATAGGAGTGTTTATTTCCTTTAAACTCTAAATGACATACTTTGTGCTAGTTAAATGTTCTCCAACAATGTAACAAAATATAAATCATCTGGTGGAACCCACATCCTAAAATATAACCAGGTCTATATTCATATGAACTCATGGAAAATTCTTTTCTGCGCTGTTTGAGAGAGTATGCTTAATGTTTTACTATGTTTATTCTTCAATAACTAATCACCCTTCTTGGTCTTCCAAAAGTTCCTGGCATTTCACTGGTTTACACGTTGATTGAATACTGTTCCCAGAATTGCTTTTGGCATCAGGCCAACTGCTGTGATAATCAGCTATAAGATTTATTCCAGCGGAGAAGTGTTCTAAACATAAGGATTCATAAGGCACCGCACTGAAAAGGAATACTGATGCTTTCTTTGAGATGGTTGAAAACTTTTTGTGCCTTCAATGAGCACTAATGCCAGGCTCTACACTCTTCAACTACGTGTGCAAGCTTTGATTTTATGGAAGAAAGGCATGCTCATTAGATTTGATGATTTGATATTTGTATTAATCATTATTAGCCGGTTTCGCAAATTGAAATGATTTAATTTCACAAAGGCAAATATAGAAAAATCACAGAGAATCCTTTAAAAGCCCCACCTTTTTGGAACCGGAGGAATTAGCTGCTTTACATGATCTGACTTATTTACTGCAATAGGAGATATTATTATACTGGCTGATGGGTGGAGTCGAAGTACAAAGGAAGCCCCAAAAGTCCCAGGGACAGAGCTGGCAGGTAAATGCCCTGAGCCAGAAAAGAATCATAAGGAGAAACCAGGTAAGGGGAAAACAGGACGCGCAATCAATTCTTACATAAAAGACACACAAGCAAAGAAAAATGTTAGTTTACAGAATGCTGAGAAGAAACGGTTGCAAAATATCAACCTTCGCTAGGGGCAAAGAAAAAGCGATGCGTCTCAAGCGTGGGAACGGCACGGAAGTACGCTATTCAACTAAAGTCATTTGTGAATGCATAAAGACTGATGGGGTGAATTTGGGGGTCTGCAGAAGAGTTAAGGACTAAGATGGTCTGGAAAGCTCAGGGTCAAAACTACGTGAGTAAAACGTTTTCCACAGCATTCATCCTCTGGGTACCCTCTGGGTACCCCAGGGTCCTTCAAGATTCATTAGCACTTCCTCAGGAGAATCTCCCCAGGTTTCCCCAGCATGTGCTCTCAGAGTTTTTCTTTTCTTTTCTTTCTTTCTTTCTTTCTTTCTTTCTTTCTTTCTTTCTTTCTTTCTTTCTTTCTTTCTTTCTTTTGCACATATTACCACTTAGGATTATTTCCTTGTGTCATTATAGAACTTTCTCCTCCAGGGGAATATCAACTTCAGGAACTTCTGGCAGGGCAACCTCCCCATTACAGTTCAAAGGTACCGCAGTGCCTGGAGGATAGCAGGCATGCAGAAACATTTTTTGAATGAAAAATGAAAGGATTGAATGAGTACATGATTAAGTGAATGGAGCGACTACTCCGTGCTCAGTAATCCTGCCCAGAATTAGGAAGTGGAGAAACAGGAGAAGAAAGTGAAGGTCCGGCAGGTACATCTGAAAAGAAAGACTCTTAAGAATGGCTTGCAACTATTTGGTGAAGGCGGGTTCTAGAAGAAAACTGGGGGAAAAGAGCTTTCGAGGTTGTAAAAAGTAAAACTAGAAAACCAAGGGGGTGTGGAGTGAAGGAGACAAACATAGAAATTACAGTTGAAATGTAATTTGATACCAAAAGAGGCATCTAACAAAACATGTTGCAACACTTATATGTTTAAAACATTAAAATCTTAAATGTCAACTGTAAATACTGAAATCATAAATAGCGCAATCCTCATACATTCTTCTACTTTGGGCTTTTCTCCAGATAAGAGTGAAAACAGTTTTTTTTTCCATTCAAACTTCTAATGCAACGAGAATAATGGCTCTCCTTTACTGAGTGCATATGATGTTAGCTACCATCATATTTTTATTTCTTTTGGGGTTGTTTTCCCTTAACCCTCAGGATTACCATAGGGGGGAATTGCTATTGTTATATAACATACAAGGTGCTAGCTTACTTCTTTCTCACTCCTTAGCTACCTATAACCTGCATGACATATGCTACCCCCCCCCCCCACTTCTCTAAAACCCCCTTTTTTATGTAGCTTCCCGGTGTCCTGCGTGTTACTGACTTTCCACAGAATTTGCTTTACCTGTTCACAGACCACAGAGCAAGCGTGTGGGGACCGCTGCCACCCCGAGGTCATCCCTGATGCCTCTCTCGGCAGAGCGATTCCCAAGAGAAAGGGATGTGCTATGTGCACAGTTGGGCCGGCCAGGTGCATCCTCGAGAGCAGACCACGATTGCTAAAAGCAGAAGTTGGGGGCATGAAACGGGCGTGTTGGAGGACTTCCTTTCTGTTTCTCTGGTGAAGCCGCTGCCCGGTCCTTACCAGGCCCCACATTCAGAACACCTGGCCAAGACCCTGAGACGCGGACACCGCCTCAGCCGGACGGATGTGAGTTCCAATCCTAACTCCAATTTACGCTCGCTGTCGGAGCCTGGAGGGCAGGTTTAACCTCACTGAGCGCACTTTCTGCACTGACTGCAAAAGGGAGGCGACAAGACAGACTTGGCAGATTGGAGGCAGAGATTATATCGGATGTTTATAATGTGCCCAGTGGCGTGCCTGGCATACGTGAGCTGCTCAGGCAACGGGAGCTACTGCTTTTACTGTGGCATGGAGAGAATGTGGCCAACGGTGTTTTTTGGAAAGTAGCTGTCTAATTGGGGAAATAAAATATTAAAATGAGTAACATAAGAAGCAGCAGTTGGCCAAGTCTGTACCTGTTGCGCTGAGCTTATCACTTTCTTTTCTCCTTATTTTTCCACTGGCCTCTTTATCTTGGGTGAACAAATTATTCTGTTTTTCTTTCTTCTCCTTCCCTCATTAGGTTAATCTACCAGCATATTAATCTATTTCTAAATCTCAGAGTGCTTCCTCCCAGACACAGAAGCATGTTTATCTCTCCAAGAAGATGTTACGGCGACACCAGAAGTTCAGAAAGGCTGCCATATATTCACGGCTCCATACTTTATCTTGCATTCAAATTAGAATCTCCACGTCCCCCACTTCTGTCTTTCTTCAGATCTGGAAAGGAAATACCAGGCTCCAAGCATGCCAGGCTAGTAGCCTTTTCCGATGACACATCTTTGAACGTGTCACTTCTTTCCCAGTCTACAACTCCAATATCACCTCGCCAAGGCCCTGTCTTGGCATACCAGTACTTACGTCAATCTCTTTGGAACTCCAAGTACCAGAGACCCTCCTTGTCTGCGCGAGATATGCTCCCAGACCCCAGGGGATCCCTGAAACTGTGGGTGGTACTGACCCCTAAATCTACTCTGATGAAGTTCAATTGATGCATCAGGCACAGTAAGGGATTAACAACAGTAACTAAAACTACACCAGAACAATTGTCATATATTGTAACAAAGCTCATGGGAGTGTGCCTCTCTCTCTCAAAATACCTTAGTGTACCACATTCACTCTTCTTCTTGACTATGTGAGGTATGTGAGATCAGGAAATGCTTGATGAGATGAAGTGAGGTGAATGATGTAAGCCTTGGGACGCAGCGTTAGGCTACCAGTGATCATCTGCTTCTGGCCCATGGGTGACTGCAGGGAACTGAAATGGCAGAAAGAGAAACAGTTGATAAGGGGCAAGTACCGCATGAAAGTGAGAGTGTGGAAGTCATGTTGCTTCCGTGAATATCTGAGTTCTTCGAGAAACGGGAACGAGGTCTCCCAGCACCTACACTGCTTGTGAGTTTTGAACAAAGGCTCAGCAGTTAAGTGCGGGGATCCACATGTCCTTACTAGAGAGGGCTGGTAGTGTGTCCATGAAGCTGGATTCCTTTTATGCTTCTACAATAAAAGGTCATCTCTTAGTTTCCATGAAGGAAACCTTGACTGTTGTTCATAGGTGCTAACATACAGAGACACAGGGGATGTGTCTCAACATTTGTCCACGTAGGAAAGGCAAATCAGAAGCAGGCATGCATTTTTATAAAACACATGAACATAGGGGAAGGGGAGAAAAGAGAAAGAGGGAAGCAAGCCATAGGAGACTCTAATGATAGAGAACAAGCTGAGGGTTGATGAGGGTGGTGGGGAGGGGATGGGCTAGAGGGGTGACAGGCATGAAGGAGGGCATTCGCTGTGCTGTAAGGGAGGAATCACTACATTCTACACCTGAAACCAGTATTATACTATATGCTAGCTAACTAGAATTTAAATAAGAATTCGGAAGAAAAAAAGGAACTGTATCTGTACAATGCATGTACTATAAGGGCGATAATGACTATAATTAGAAATTTCTTCATTGGTAATAGAAGAATAAACAAAGAACTAATTAATGAATCTGCTTTTCTGGTTATTACTCTGAGTAATACTTTAAAAGTAATATTACTCCATCTTCCCTGGCATTTTCTTTTATTGTGTTTGGCTTCTCCCTTTTGTTTTCTTTTTTATTTTTAATGTTTATTTTTGAGAGAGAGAGAGAGAGAGAGTGCATGGGGGGGAGGGTGGAGAGAGGGGGGCGCAGAGCATCTGAAGTGGACCCTGACAGCACAGATCCTAGCTTGGGGTTCCAACCCAACACAACTGTGAGATCATGACCTGAGCCGAAGTCGGACACTTAACAGACTGAGCCTCCCAGGCGCCCCTTCTCTCTTTTGTTTCCTAAACAACCTGTGTTTTATTGTATTATGAAAGGGATGATACATCTGAAAAATCAGAATGAACACAGGGGATCATTTTTGGATTTGAGATTTTGAAAGCTTAGTCCTCAGGTCAATGGGAAAAACCCATGTGCACGGCTAAGAGACTTGGGAGAATGTAAGCAAATCACAGCAACAGTTCCCATCCCACTCCTGAGAATACACGAGATTTCCTCAGTGGTAGGGCATGGGGAAGTCGGATGCTGAGGGATGGGACTAAGGGCCACAGGTGTGGTGAAGGGGCCACTCACTCAGTAATACCTTGAATATCCAGCTACCCAGCCTTCATTTGAGCAAGCAGTATCTATCGGCAATCAACTGAGAGATAATTTGGTGCCCTCAAAACCACGGAGATGTCATTCAAGTGAACATAATTTAGGCCTGCTCAGGGGAGCCAGGTGATCTAAAAAGGAGCATATGAAATTTCTTTTAAAAGCCTGTTTATCATAGATATAAAATAGTGAAAGAGGTTTTTCAAAAATAGAGGATCTGAAATACATATCTCAAACATGAGATGCTATATGATATTTGAAGATGTATTTCCGTATGTACATATATTGTATACGAGCAGTATCTATGTGTCGTTCTCGAGTTAAATGCTTATGTGTTCATTGTACATTTAATGCAAATTAAATTTAATATGCAAGCGAAACTGGGAAAACTGGAAAAACACTACTAAAATTCAGTAACTCTTTACATCCCCAGCTTTCTTTCCTTTCTTTCACAGTGGTTTAACCAAAGTGGCCTGAATAAATGTTATCCCCTTTCCTCCTGGCCGGTAGTCAACTTCATCTCACTCCTCTTCAACTCCTTCAGATATTAAGTGGCACAGTCCTGCTTTAAGAACAAGGGCTCCAAAAAACTGGCATGCAGAGCTTATGAGCTTCTTTCCTGTGTTGTGAAATTGGACAATAAACGAACCTTGTTCTGAGCCTAGTTAACCTCAACTTTAAGACTAGGACCATCTATATGCAGGACGGTAGAAAGCCTAGCCAAGTGCTTTGGAACTTAACGTTGACCGTATGGAATCATGCTATCTGTCCTTCTCAGGCTCTCTTTTGAAAGGAAAAACTGCCAGTAGGTGGACTGGTCGGTGACAGGGCAGACGCTGTCTGAGTTCAGGCTGTGCCAGTCAGATAGGTCATGGTCTCGGGGTGGAAGATAAATTGAGACATTCTGTTCTCAGGAACCCGAACTCAAAGACTTGCAACGAAATCCCCAAGGGGGAGAAGGAAGAGTACAAGGAGAGCAGAATGGGGAGACAGTCAAAATATATTAAGAGAGGTTTGTCCGAACAAGGCTTTTGTACATCGTGACATCCCATCGTACGGATGGGTAAGATCATTCTGCCGCATCCTCCCACAGAAAGTAACGGAAAAATACCAAAATAAATTTTGAAACCTCTTCTTTTGACACACGGACTTGTTGACTAGGTAGTAAGGAATTAATCACAACAATATCTGAGGGAAGGGAGAGAGCCCCGATACTGGAAACTGAGTACTTGGGTAGCCAGGAGAGCTTACTCTTACTTGGGAGAGTTCACTAGATCGAGACCAGTCACAGCCCTGGGCCCACCTACAGTAGGTGGTCTCAGAAGACAGCTTCCGTCTGGACCATTGAGACCCTGCAGGGTGTACCCACTCGGTAAGGACAACTCAAAGGCGGACTCGCCGCATCCCTCCCAAACCCCAAGAGCCTTACGGGAAGTGATCTTGCTGCTGAGCAAAGCAGGGACATAAAACAGCTCTGAGACATTGTAACCACAAGCTGGCCCTTGCAGGGATATTGAAGTCAAAGTATTCAAGACACCCCTGTAGTCCAAAACACTTCAGGCCTTCCTTGAACTATCTTTATATGTTCAGGCCTTCCTTGAACTACCTTTATAATTGCTGTTGTTGTTACAAAATGCCCAGAACAGAAAAGTTCACTATTGTAACTATTTTAAAATGTACAATCCAGTGGCATCACACATTCACAGTATTATGTAACCTTGACCAGTCTGCAGTTCCAAAACATTTCCACCACCCCCCAAGTGAAAGGCGGTATGCACGCAACCATTACTCCCCCTTCTTCGCCCTCTCAAATCACTAGCAATCACTCACCTGCTCTCTGTCTGTATGGATTTGTCTAGTCTGGTTATTTCCTATGAATGGGATCCCACAGTATATATTCTTTTGTGTCCAGTTTCCTTCACTTAGCATGTTTTCAAGGTTCGTCCATGTTGTAGCAGGTGTAAGTACTCATTTCCTTTCATGGCTGAATCATCTTCCATTGTAGGGATTCAGTACAGTGTGTTTATCCGGTCAGTTGTTGTGAAATATTTGGGACTTTTTCCACCTTCCTGAAACCATTTTATTTTACTCTGTTTTTTAAAGATTTTTTAAAAAGTGTATTTATTTTCAAGGACAGCAAGCAAGGACAGTGAGTGGGGGAGGGGCAGAAAGAGAGGGAGAGAGAGAATCCCAAGCAAGCTCCATGCTGAGGGCAGAGCCCCATGTGGGGCTCAAACTCAGGAACCCTGAGATCATGACCTGAGCTGAAATCAAGAGTCGGACTCTTTTTTTTTTTCAACGTTTATTTATTTTTGGGGGGACAGAGAGAGACAGAGCATGAACGGAGGAGGGGCAGAGAGAGAGGGAGACACAGAATCAGAAACAGGCTCCAGGCTCTGAGCCACCAGCCCAGAGCCTGACGCGGGGCTCGAACTCACGGACCGTGAGATCGTGACCTGGCTGAAGTCGGACGCTTAACCGACTGCGCCACCCAGGCGCCCCAAGAGTCGGACTCTTAACCAACTGAAAGACCCAGGTGCCCTTCGTAAACTATTTTCAAATATGTCTTACACTAGGAACCTGGCAGAGGCAAATCTGCAAAGACGACTTTAAAGAAAATTCAAGAGGTCGGGTCATTAGAAAACAACCAAGTACGTAAGGAAAGAGCGCCCCACGAGTGTGCACAAGTTGAAGCGATGGTTAGTGGCAACAGAAATGCAAAGATTCAAATATGGGAATTTTCAAGTGCAGACTGTAAAAAATACACTCAACGAGCAAAAAAAAAAAAATTAAACTGTATACAGTGAGTTGGGTTCACAAAACATATTAAATAAATAATAATGCAGTTCGAAAGTAGATAAGAACAAATGGGACATTTGAATGAAGATGCACAAAGTTCAGGACACTAAAACCTAGATCAAAGCAGGTACTGAATAACATTCTACGTCTTAGAGAATATATTCATTATTTTTAATTTCCTGAGATTCTACATGTGATCTTTTCAAAATATTTTTGCTCCTTATTATGTGTTTCATACTGAGTTCCTAGCCAATCGTAAAATTGTTCTTAGCTGCTTTGTAACACGCAGCTTCTCAAGCCTATTTGACAAACACAATTTGACCATCCCATTCTGTGTGCTCCAGAAAGACCCATGGAAGGAGGTTGAAATGGAGTCAAACCCACTATCTAAGGCTTATCAACTGCCTACAGGCAGTTGTGAAAACCCAAAATCAGCAAAGGCTGCTAAAGCTTACCTTCATTATTGAATATAAACATGGACACAAAAGCAAGTGAGTGAAATTTCATAGGCAAATAATAATTCAGGAAGTTGAAAAGATTGGGACAAAATAAAACAATGACAAAATATCTGAAGATGATTTATTTGGCTAAAATATAGTAATTCTTCCAAAAAAAGTAATCCTGAACTGCTTCCTGTTAATGACACAGAAGGCCAAATCACAGGAACAAAAAATGAAAACTTCGAACTATCTCTAGACTGCCTTGCCCCCAGAATGCTAAATATCCAGATGATTGATGTCAGTGTGGCTCATATCCTAATATATATGCCCTGCCAATGGGAATTTAGGTGAGCATTAAAGGAGATTTCAGGGAAAAACTTCATTTTTCATTATCAAAGTCATACAGCAAGATATTCCAAGATATGATAAAGGTTTAGGCAAAAACTGCTTATATTTGACTCCTACCTGCTTAGCGTAAGAAATATCAATTAATTTCTCATCTGACCAGAGACTGTGCAGAATTTTATGTCAAAACTTGTAATACAGAAATGGAACAAAAATATTTGAATCCAGGCACGCCTCGCTTTGCAGGGCATTGTGTTAACGGAAACTCAGGCCTGGTATCCTCCCTGCCTGTATTCTTACGAGCTAGGTATTGTGCATATGCCACAGGAGCAAAACATCCAAAGCCTCACTACATGGGTAAGTCATGGAACCCTGGGAACTACTTAAAATAGCCTCTTTTTCCCCCCCAAATACCATTCTGTTTTGGTAAAATATGGAGGCAGAAATGGAATTCAATTTTTACTCAGTTACAAAGACCAATAAACAGCTGTTTTTATCTGGGAATATTATTCTGGGGTCTATTTAATATGACCGAAAAGACACAGGTTACTGCGTATCACTTTAAGTGAAACTTAAACTCTGAATTCAGATAAGTATATTCTATTCTGAAATGCTCTTTTGAAAAGGACTCTACAAGCACAAACAGATGGATTAATTACATTAAAAACTGACATGTTACATATGAAGTTAGAGAAGCCAAACTTACGCAAATAGAAAATTTATCATTTAATACCCAATTGAATCTAAATGAATTCTTTTTTTGCTGTCATCAGGTTTCAAAACATTTCAGGCACAGGGTAAGAGACAATTTATCTGGCATCATATAAATCTGAGAAAATAATTTTTCCTTCCTTTCAAATTTTTGAGAAGAGTCAATTCCTATTTATAGACTAACAATAAAAAAAAAAAACTTTCGGAGAGAGACTTTTTTTTTTTTAAGGAGTAAGTCAACGTAAGGAAAACATAGACCATTCATTTCCCCAAATCAGCATTTTCTTTTCCAAACCTCATTGTCCTTATCTCAGAATGCTGGGAAAATAGCAATTACAGAGTAACAGAAGGTTCACTTTCCTCCAGAGCACTTTCATAGGCAAAGTCACCAATTAAAAGTATTGCCAGATTTCAAACGATATCATAAGAGACAAGTCATTTTTTTCTTTCTCATTTTTATATATCAGAAGGAAGGAACATAACTATTTATTATGTGCTGGAAATTTATTAAATTTCTCTACTTATAACTCACTTATTTGCAAAACTGTGACTGCAACTCTCTCTACCAGACAGAGAGGGTCGTCTGAGCACCCTCTCACACGTCACCTGCTCACGTCTGAGCACAGACGTGGAGCCAGAGGGCCCTTAGCTCATCGTCCGGCTCTGTGATTACTGGCCATGTAACCTTGGGCAAGTGACTGAAGCACTCCATGCCTCAGTTTTGTTCCCCAGTAAAATGGGATGATAGTTAATACCTACCCCACAGACTCAAGAGGATTAAATGCGTTGGCCATGAAAAGCATTCCAATTAGCACAACACATGCTTGATCAATATTGCAAAAACAAAAATAAAACCTAACCACAAAAATCGGGATGATGACAACATTATTGCAGATGGATGGATTTCCAATTCAATTTTTAAAGAATCTTCCTATTTATTTCCCATTCTAGGGCTCACCGGCCTCCTCCAAACAATTTGGGTCACAAGAGGACCGGCCCACAGTGTGGCTCCTCAGTAGGAAGCCAGCATGAGAAAACAGGGAGGAATACATCAGAATCCACGGGGGGGGGGGGGGGGGGTTGTGATTACGGGGAGGAGTTCTCTGAAAAGATGCACTGGCCATTTGAGTTCAGAGACTAGTCCCTCATACCCATCTCCACTCTCCCCAGACCTAAAGAAGCAAGTAATTACTTAGAAAGAAAGTAGCAGCATTGGAACTGAGCAGTGGTCAAGGAAAATGGAACTATTTTGAAGCCAAGTCTAGAATTGGAAGTCTTACAGAAAACCAATTAAAACAAGACTTGGAGAATTATTTAAACACATTTGTCAATAACTATCTCACATTTGCATATGCAAATTTGAGAACTCCCTTATGAACATATCAAATGTGAAAACTTCTTTTTGTTTGCAAAAACGACAATAATAATGGCTGCAAATTATCAGAGGGCAGCATTTTGATAAACCCTGCATGTTGTTGATGTTACTTAATTGCTGTACCTTTATGGGGCAGTAACTATCGAACCTTATTGCATAAAGTTACTCATCCAGTGGCCAGAGTCCAGGTTGGAAATAACATTCTTCTGACTTTAGAGTCCATGCTCTTAAACCCTGCTCTATGGCCACGAATTCTGATAAAATGATTTGCTTGGTCTGATTGTCCTTGCTGCAGAAATGATCACGGCACCTCTTCTAACCTTACTCAGACATGAGAGAATTCAACTCTCTTTAGGAGAGGTGCCTCCACCTGAGGCATTTCTAGGACATATCTCTGCCTTACCAGGAACCTAAATGAGAGAACTGCATTTACTGTCCCTCTAATTTTATTCTTCAGATGTCAACCATGTCTTTGGACATAAAAGAGAATGGACTTTTGAAATAATTTCCAAGGACTTCCGATCTTTTGCACTTGCTAGAACTTTCAAGTACTAAGATATGAATTGTGTGTCAGATTCTCAAATCAGATGTAAAAACTATGAAAGCCTCGAACAGCTTTTCAAGATCAAGTTGAGAGGCTAGATATATTTGAAGGGAAAATGACATGTATTCAATTTTAATGTTGGAATTCAAGTTATTTAAACGTAGCTGAGGTGGTTAGTCACAAGGTTTGTGTGTGGAAAACAGATGAAAATATTGAGTCCGTTTTAATACTGAGAACATACGGGCTAGCTGGAAAATTTAATGGAGGCATCTTTCTCCTGGTTTTCTTCCTTGTTATTATATTTCAAGCAACAGTTCTGTCCTGCCAAGTCGTCATACTACACTGAATTTAGAACTCTTATGGGCACATGCTTTCAACAGAAAGATTCCCTTACCATAATATTAGTAATTTCAGGCAGCTTATTTGAATGTCAGTGGAAATTTAGGGTGCCCCAACAATATATTGATTTCCAAAAGTAGAAATGTGGTTCTAATATAACCGCTCGCAAATATTACTGTCGTTCTCTCTTGGTCTGTATTTATTTTTGAAAAATGAAAATGATAGTTTTATTTTAGCAAGAGCAAGTATGGAAATCTTTAATTTAAAAGACAGTGGTAAATCTCATGTAATTGCTTCAGCATTGAATTTAACACTGCATTTTCCTTGTGAACTCGTGTATTTAAATAGATGGGCAGAGGAAGGCTCCCAGCGAAAGTTTTTGGAGAGTAACCATACTGTCCCCATTTATCTACTAAGAGAATGGGTGGTTACACGAAGGGATGTTACGCAGTAGATACCCCTGGCCCAAAAGAAACATGCTTGGCGGGAGATAGGGGGAGGGCACTCGTGGGAGACAGGTAGGAGCTCAGGAACTAAATGTGAAAAAGCACTCATTGCTGAGGGAGAGGAGTGATGTATAAAAGTAATATTTCTCAGAGCATTTGCTATGTAGCTTAGCCCAGACAGATAGTCAATACCAATTGCAAAACTGGCACAGGTTACATGGTAATCAGGGAGCAGAAGGTTTTGCATTCTGATGGGTCTAGGAAGCTTTATTCTGCTACAAAGTAACACGCCTTTTAAACGTGGTATATAATTTAAAGCATAAGTCATTATTTAAAAAATCATTTTTCTAAAAAAATTAAAAACAATAAAAGAGCACTTTCTTTTTCATTAAGAAAGCAAAGCCTTCTTGTAGGAGAAGGGATGTGTGCAAAGAGATGTGAGAAAAAATTAAAAAATAAAAACCATTCAAAACTTACCTTCAGAGATAAACACTATTAGGAATTTTGTGCACCTTCTAACGTGTGTGTGTGTGTGTGTGTGTGTGTGCGCGCGCGTGCATATATGTAATGTTTGTGTGTCCATGCTTAAATAAAGCCTGAGTGGTAACAGAAATGGGGACATTATTTTATAATTTTCTCTCTGTAAACACACTTTCCTACATTCTTCCCTGAGAGTCTTTTCTTCCTGTAAAACTTAATGTCTATATGTAGAACAAACAGGAAGAATTCAATTGCTTTGTTCCGGACCAACCTTTGTTCCAGACCAACAAGGTATGTGGAGATGCTGAAAAGACATAAACCTTAAGGAGGGAGAAATCTTATCATACTAGGTTTGTTATTGTCCAAAGAAAGGAATGCTGGGCAGAACCAGAAATATATCATACACACACCGGATTGTGACAAAAATCCAGAGATGATAATGGTAAGATGTGCTACTGAATCTAAAAAGGAATATGACTCATAATTTTAGCATCTCCTTATCCACACATTCATCTAACAAGCTTTCTTTTCTTAATATATAAGAGATATTCAAAGCACAAATAGAAGCCAGTCTACTGGCATATGAATTCAGCTTCCTGAGCCTCAGTGTTCTTTTCTGTAAAATGGGAATGATTAATAGGGTGTTATGAAACCAAGTGAGATAAAGACCTTGGAATAGTGCCTGGTGCAATCCATATATTCCACAGATTAGGCTGTTACTGCTATTGTTGTGGTTAGACTCTAAAACTGATTACTGTACTCTGATTACTTGGAACTCTTCAACAAATTTTTCCAAGTAGAATTACCTTCCTTAGGGACAGGAACTATAATGGTTACCCTTGTATGCTTGGCTTTTATCACCCTTATGGGGCACAAAAGCCAACAAACAAGCAAAGCAATATCCTCCTTGGACCTGTCTTGTCCTCTAGACTTTAGTTTATTCTATGAACTACCCGATAAAATCCTTTGATTAAATGTTAAAACAAGTTAGCCAGAGTTGGTTTCTGTTGTTGGCATTTAAAGGAAGCAGTTGTTCAACTGACTCAGACGCCTCCAAGGCTGGAAGAGATCCCAGTGTTCATTGAAGAGGAATGTTTAGAGGAAGTTATTTTGTTATCCGGTCAGTTCATAGAGAATGTTTTCATATAACGACAATGCCTCTTTCCATATAGGACCTCAATGGTGGGAATGTGAAAAATGAAAATTAATGGAAAGAATCAGGTGTAATTAAGACCCTAGTCTCTGGACATGGTACCAGAGTTCCAAGTTTTGTTTTAAGCTCTACTGTGTATTGGGCAGCAAATCATGAAAATTCTCGGCACTCGACTTCTATAAATTTGGCCTCATAGAGTACTGTAGGTATGTAATGTGCTTAAAGGGTTGCCAGAAATAAGAATTCAATCAGTCCTTGGAATAGTAAGATAAATAGTGGTGAATAAGTAGAAGTAAAGCCTAGAACCAGCTCTATGTTGAGTGGGTTCTATAAAGGACAATATTAGGGAAGCTCAGGGAGAGCCCTGAGGGAGTGGACATGATGTTGAACTCAACACTACTCTGATTAAATCCCACCCCCCCCATTACCACTACACTTTAATTAATGCTTCATTTTGGAGGTAACAAAATTAAATATAGTAGCCATTAAATTAAACCTGAGTGATTGAACTCTCCTGCTGAAGGGCAGAGATGACGATAACTGGCTTAAAACAGCACTAGCTGGATGTTCTTTCTGATTGAAGAGAGAAAACATAGAAAAAGTGAAGGATGTGGAAAAGAATACCGGTGAATATAAACAAAAAGAAAATGAAAATGGGAGTCATACTACTAGCAGACAAGGTGAAGTTGAGGAATAAAAGCGGGAAGTTGGATAAAGAGGGATGGTATAAGAGGAAAGGAAAAAGAGAGAAACCGAGAATCAGACTTTTACCTATAGAAAACAAGTGATGGTTACCAGACGGCAGGTAGGCATGGGGATGGGTTAAACAGGTGATGGGGATCAGGGGTGCACCTGTTGTGATGAGCACTGGGTGATGTACAGAGGTGTTGAATCACTACATTTTGCACCTGAACATAATATTATGCTCTATGTCAGGTATACTGAAAATCAAATCAAAACGAAAACAAAATAAAATAGAGGGACATCATGAAATGTCTTGAGAGACCATCTATGATATAGATATAACGCATTTGCATCTCCAGACAAACTAACAGCTAAAACCGGAAGCAAAAACCATGGTATGCACCAAGAACATAATAAAAAAATAGAATTAACGTGAGAATATTTAATAGCCCTCAAAGAATTAAAGAGATCGACTAAATAAAAAATAAGACACAGAACTGATCAATAAACTTGACTTACCAAGCATACAGATATTTTCATCCCTCTAATAGAGAAAATATTTTTTAAGTCCCTGGACTAGGTACAGAGACTATTAAAAATACTTAACATTTTTTAAAAAGCAGAGCTATATTTTTTCAGACTACTTTTTTCAAAATCATAGTCTAATTCATGTATCTGCTACAATTAAATATAGGCAAAAGATCAAAATAACATTATATTTAAAAATTAAAAATTATTATTGTAGATAATTCCTGGAATATGACCTTAAATGCAAATGAGACAGAGAATATCTCATTCTAAATACAGTGGTTCAATGAAAGTTGTATCACTAGCTCTACTTCTGATTTTAAACACCTTCATTAGTAAAGAAAACACATCAAAAATAAAAGTTATGCAGCATCTTAAGAAACAGTAAAAGAATAAGATAAAAAGAAACAAAGATACAACTAAGATTAAGGAAATAAAAAATGAATATTAAGTAGAATGGATACATAAATCTGAAAGCTGGTTCTTGGAAATGGCTAGTAAAGTAGACGGCCCTTTTGTAATTACCATTAGAGCAAAAACTATGTATAAAAATAGATATGACTAAGAATGAGAAGTGGAACATATAACTGCAGATTCAGGACAAATTGAACAAATCTGAAGGCACTACTGCCTGGAACTTTATGGCAGCCAATTAGAAATCTTAGGAAAAAATGGGTGATTACCTGGCAAAACACATATTAATAAAGTTACCACCAAATAAAAAGGACAGTCTGAACAAACCATTTACCCCAGAAGAAGGTGGTTAGAAATGTGCTTTCAAAGAGATACCAAGTTCCAGATGCTCTCAAAGCTGAGCTTTCTCTGTCTTTCAAGGACACATATACTGTTAAACAGATGATTCAAGCCACCAAAAAATATGGAAATTCTCCCCCAAGACATTCTATAAAGACAAATTTGTGTTAATACCAAAACCTGGAGAAGACAACAGAACACAAAAGCACATTAACTCACTTTTAAAGACAGAGGCAGAATTCTAAATAAAATGTTAATAAAATCCCACAATGTATCAAAAACTAATACATATGATCAAGCAAGTGGCTTAGTATCTGTTAAATCTATCAAATAGCCCCTCAATAAATTAAAGGAGGAAAAAGGAATTTATGATAATATTCATGAACTGTAAGAAGCTCTCTGATAAAATTCAGCAGCCATTTCTTTAAAAAAAAAAATTAACGTTTATTTTATTTTTGAGAGAGAGACAGAGACAGAGACATAGCCTGAGTGGGAGAGGGGCGGAGAGAAAGGGATACACAGAATCTGAAGCAGGCTCCAGGCTCTGAGCTGTGAGTTGTCAGTACAGAGCCTGATGCGGGGTTCAAACCCACGAGCTGGGAGATCCTGACCTGAGCTGAAGTCAGAGGCCTAAACAACTGAGCCACCCAGGCGCCCCCAGCAGCCATTTCTAACAAAAACTCTCAATCAAATAGAAACAGAAAGACAGTACTTAAATAAAACAAAATAGATTTCCCACGAACCAATACAAGTTCTATCTTAAAACCATTTCACCTTCAAGTTTTATTAAGCCGTTTCTAACTCTTCTCCCTGAATCCCTCCACCCTTTTCTCCCTTCCGCCTGCAAACATTGCTGAGTGCCTGTTTTATTTCAGGCACTGTGCCGGGCTACGATTTGAAGAAATTACATACATAATCCCGAAAGAATCATGAAAAACAAGCAGCAAATGAAAACAAGACAGAAAATGTGACAGACTAGGGGAGCATGTTTAAAAAAAAAAATACTGATGGTGTTAAACTCACTTTTCTTTCCTGAATCAAAGGAAAACTGAAATTTAGCTTTAGGCGCACTACAAGTAAAAACATTTTCTACCCATAGACAGGGTCACTCATCTGTTAACAAGGAAACGATCTCTATTTTTCTCGCATACTGTAACATTCTCTGAAGGAAACAAAAACAAAAACCTTAATGACGTATTACCAAACAGAAGTGGACGCGTTTCTTTGGCATTTCTGTGTTCCCGGCTCTTCCGTAGGGTTTCAGAGAGTTTGCATTTAATTAGAGCGCCCTGAAGTGACTGCAGACAGGTGAATCCACTATTATGCCTCCGGGAGAGCTGACAGACAGCTTCAGGAGCGTTTAGCTAACAAATCATTACTTAGTGTTTGTAAGACTTCTACCTGAACCCAAACAGAACGTGTAACTGTCTTGAAAGAACAAAGCCATCAATTGTAAAACAAACCTTGGTGAAGGCAGCTAGGATCAGCAGGGAGGGGAAATAAAGTAATTTATTCAAATTGTATGTTTGAAGGGTAAGAATGTGTTTTTTTTTTTCAGCTAAAAGTAACAAATTTGAAATCATTAAAAAAAAAAAAAACAACGAAAGTACGAACGATGGGTCTCTGCTTTCGGTTAAGGACGAGTTGTGTGCTTGTTATTTAACTTGAGGAACAGTAAAAATGACAATGGGAAAGAATATTAATAAACCATTTGCCGCAGAAATGACCACGTGTCTAACTCTAACTTTTGTGTTCAAGCAGGCTGCCGCTTTGGGTTTGGTTTTATCGCCGAAAAGAGAAAGGCAAAGTATTGACGCAACCCTATCATCGTGATTTCTTGACTTTTGCCCCATTCCAGACCCTTTCATCTTAATCTGCTAATTGCCAAAGCCACGAATAGGCAGGGGAGACAAGGGCGGGGCTGAGCCAAATGCAGAGCAGGAAAAAAAAAAAAATAAGGTCAAAGCAGCAGAGTTAACTATTATTTTTCAAAGACTACGTGAAGCATTGCAATTCTGATACCTCATTCTTGTGACAAAAATTGTAATGAGAACAGGAAATGGTACCACATGAATCCATTGTCCTGACAATGATTTAATGAGAATGGGAAATGGTGAGGGCATAACTAATTCGCATTATGATCCTAACGTTGTCATCTTGTGGTTCTGCTCAGATGCCGCGAAATGAAGGATGTCGGACATCAGCTGGGAGAGCGCAGGGAGAAGCGTGAAGCTGGTGACATTGTGTGCCTGAAAGTGATGGCAGAGGGTGTTAGTGATGGAGGGGCAGACCCGGGAGGGGCAGGAGGGGGATACAAAGCACGGAGTTCCTCTGCTGAATGACAAAACAGGAATACATTTAGAGGTGGCATGGGTGTCAATAGAGGGGAAAGACCAGCACATGAAGCAAAATCAGTGATGGAAAACTCGAGATGAGAAGAAACCACAAGATCAAAGGGGAATGCACCAAACAGGTGCATTCTGGATACTTTGTGTTCGTTTTATCTTCTCTTGGAGACATACAGGTTTATTGAGCAAAAGTTGATTTTCTAGTTTTAATACACGATTTTTTTTCCTCCCCCAGTAAATAAGGTTTTTACCTCCAGATCTCTAATTTAAAGAACGCATTTTATAAGGGAAGCTTTCAAAGATACACCATCCCAGGCTACAAACACTCGGGAACAAAGTGGTCAGTGGCAGAAAGAACATTATTCAACTCGATTATTTTGGTGGGAACCAGCTTGTGATATGTTAAGATTATTTAAAATTGAAATCCCACAGCTAACAAAGTAATTTATTTCTTGTTAACAAATTTTCACCTATTTCTCTTTGTAGCAACTCAAGTTCTAGACAGTTTCAAATCCAGAATTTCAGGTCTTCTGGACTTCGGTGCCCATGCTAAGGCCACGTTAATTATCTGCTTACATTTATGGAAACAGTTAAGAAATTAAGAGGAAAATTGATAAATCAAACTTTTTAATATGCTTTTCCAAGTCTGACTTATTCCCCAATGTGCTACCTCATCATTTAAAGTGGTTTCTTAGGGGCCTCTGGGTGGCTCAGTCGGTTAAGCGTCCAGACTCTTGGTTTCAGCTCATGTCATGATCTCACAGTTTGTTTGTAGGTTCAAGCCCTAGGTGGGGCTCCCGCTTGGGATTCTGTGTCTATTGCTCTCTCTCTAAAATAAACATTTTAAAAAGGAATAAAAAAAATAAAGTGTTTCCTCAAAAAAATTCCCTCAGTCAAGTTGGCCTACCATTTACCATGCTTCTCACAGGTGAACCCTTCCCAGAATACACAAAATAGAGGCTGAAGGGATAGCAAATGATATAAACTTCTTGGAAAATAAACTTTATTTTACCAATTATAACATCAAAGCAGCAGAGTAATCATGTTCCATATTCATTCTATAAAATAATGATGATGGTGACGATAAAGGGTGGTGTTTCCCCCCTTCAGTTTTTTCTGAGCATCTTTTATTTAAATGTAATGATAAAGGGAAAAATTTTGAAGATGAAAAGCAACTTGAATAAAAATGAAAATTCTTCTCACCACTAGTCAAAAGCCTTTCAAACTAAGATAAATGCCTCTAAGCCATTAGAAAAAAATTATTGCCAACTTATGTGTGCCTACGCCCCCCCTACTTTGCATTTTGATTCCTATTTAAAATATTGATTCCATCAAACGGAGAAACAGTTAGTGTCAGTGAGAAGATGATGGAGAAAATGAAGTCAAAGGGGAACAATGTAAACAGTGGATTTATTTATTTACCCTTAGGTGAAGGTGCCATATTTCACTTATATTGAACATTTATTCAATTTATTTTATTCATTTAATCCTCCTAAAGTGCTACTTCATACTCTGATGCAATTTCAGATCAAACAGATCACTGTGTACTTGTTGAATTCAGGGTTAATGATACATGAATTTATAATCCAGAATGATTCATAATTGAGTGAGCCACCTTCTTTTACGCCCCTGTTATAGGAGAGGTTCAAAACGAAAGGCGATAATGTGCAAAGAAGAAATGTGAAAGATATTCTTGAAAGTTGAACTATACTGTACAGTAATAATGTCGAGTGAAAATGAAATATTTAATGTCCATATTTAGGTTCTTGTTCATTTATTATGTGGCCATGTAAGGGGTGTCAAACGCTGATGAGAATTTCAATTTGACCTGGCAAAAACGAAGTAAGCAACACACAGTATTTCATCCGTTATGTCCACTTTCACGATGAAGGATTGGTTCCATAATACTTTTTATTCAATCCAATGTCAAGGTCTTAAAAACAAATGTCGAAAGCACATAAGAGGTTCGTTTAACAGCTGTATTTAGTAACAAATGACAGAGATCTATTAATGCAAGTACGTCTTATATAAAATATTTTAATATGGATCTTAAGTGATAGTATATTCTTATTAACATCAGGTGTAAATTGACACATCACAGCAGGTCTTTCAGATGAAAGATCCATTTAGCTCCATCTTCAAATTATGGATTGATACAATATTCTACGCCATAATGGTTCCAAAAGTATTGTTAGTGCTATGTATTATTCATGTTTTCAGGTGCCATTGTTTCAGATGATAATAGAGTGTCTCACAATTGCGACTGAAGTTGATAATGAACTGAAGAAAACTACCTAACTGTAGGATTTTAATGGGTCACCTAGCTGGCCCTGAGGACATAAGGGGACTATATGCACATCAGTACGTGCGTGGCACTACACTCAAATTGGAGAAAAGAAAAATCCTTCAATGATCTACTCCCATCACATCAGTACAGGACATTTGAGATGATATTTTTAAGGGTACATCTAATCATCTGGTATAATGGTTATCATGGGGAATTTGATTTGTAAATTCAAGTGTTTAGCTAAATTCAAGTTAATGGCGGTTAACTTGGCCAATATCTTTCCATTAGAGGCAAGACAAATTATGCTATGTAGTCATGGAATCTAAATCCAGTCAATTTCAAATACTTGTTTTTCAAACGTTATATGTCTACAAAAATCACCTGGGACATCATGCTCCCATGCAGATCCTGGTTCGATAAATTTGGGGCAGGCCCTAAGGCTCTGCACTCTCACAAGCTGAGGGATGATGCTGATCAGTGAATCAACAAGGCTGCAGAGAATCACGGTGGATATCCAAGCACCCACTGTCTGGTTCAGGAATTCCCAGTCTGTGGAAAGTAATGTACTAGCACTAACCACTTAAGAACTAGGTTATATGGAGATAATCAAATGAGAAACTCATGCAAAGCAGTGTTTAGCCTAATAAATAACTCCATCTTTGGGGGATTATCTACTTTGTTTATTTCTTGGGTTTAACACCCAATAAGTCTAAGTTTAAAACAAATCCTTGAGTGAGCTCTAATCTCTGAGCGAGCGAGTGGATCCAATGATAGGTCATTATCAAGACCTTATAAAGCGGTAGATCTAATTATTACAAAGTGCTTCCTACTTCAGTTGATAGCTGCTCTCCGGCAGTAAAAATGTTGCCTCCAGTTTGGTGTTTTGGAACTGACCAAAAGTCAAATTAACCTCTTTCCCTACATCAGCATTGCTAATGTGTTACGGTATGTGGTTATTTTATTTTTCTTTTTGGATTTTATTAATTTTAAAATAATTAAAACAACTTTTTTTTTTTTTTTTAGCAGAAAACCTTCCCTTGATTCAAAAATTGGAATGAATCCGAAGGTATTGTGATATATGCTGTGGGCAGTGGGTTTACCACTCCATGACCGGCCCCACCCTCAAGTAGGTGCAAATGATGAGGGTTCCTCACCCACTGCTGGGGAACTCCCAAGCACAGTTCACACTGTCTGCCAGAGGTTGCCAGGGGGGTGGAGATCTGATCTCCCTCTGTGGTGACCTGTTCAACCATTCACGATGTATTGCTTCCTTCTCCTGTCTGCTCTATTTATGATTCCTGGGAACACTTCCTAAAAAGCTCCTTGGATGAAAATCCTCACCTCAGGGTCAGCTTCTGGGGAAACCACATCAAGTCAAGTAGGAAGAAGAAAGTTTCCCTCTAGGGGCACCTGGGTGGCTCCCTCAGTTAAGCGTCTGACTTCAGCTCAGGTCATCATCTCACAGACTGTCAGTTCAAGGTCTGTGTTGGGCTCTGTGCTGTCAGTCCAGAGCCTGGAGCCTTCTTTGGATTCTGTCTCCCTCTCCCTCTGCCTTTCCCCTACTCATGCTCTGTCTCTCAAAATATGAATCAATGTTATAAAAAATTGAAAAAGGAAACTTTCCCTCTAGTCCCTGTCTTTATCATCACTCTGGCCGGTACTCCCTCACAATAGGTAAGTTAGGTTTTTCTTTTCTTTCCCAGTTCTAACTTTGTAAATCTCTAAGTGAATACAGATGCTTATTCCTCTCTTTTTATATAAAATAGAGCGGATTATACTCATACTATGCTGCAACTTGCTTTTTCTCATTCTTTCTTGGACATCATCCAGCCTCGGTACACAGAGATCCTTCTCATTTCTGTACACGGCCGCCTCGTATTCCACTGTCTGTAAATGACCTGCTGGGCCAAGCCTCCTTTGCCATTTCTTCTCCAGCTTAAACCTCCCCATTTCTTTGAATTACTTATTGAATGACAAAGTTTAATCATGTTTATGATCTCTTCTGGCCACGCGCCAACCTATTGATGTCATTCTTCAGTTATCATACCCCATATTGAACGGTTATCTTATGACATATTGTGTGAAGCGCAACAACAGTTGAATGCTACTCCTCTTTCTGGAGACAAAAATAAAGTCTAGACAACCTGCTCACACTGTTACATGGTAGGATGATACTCGATTTATACAGAGTAAAGATCTTAAGGCTTTTTCACGTGGAATTTCTTATGCTGTATTTATATAATTGATTTCTTTTAAACATGGGTCTGGGATTTTACCTTTTCATGTCTATTATATGTCCACTGATTTCGGTCTATGTCCTCCTTCATAGTGATCACACAATTACTTGCTTCCACTTACTGAACTGTTAAATATGTGCCAAGTCCTATAATGTCTACCTTACACATATCACTTACCCCCCCCCTTTTTTTTTTCCCTCAGTTAATGAGTCCATTGTTTGCCCCATTTGCAGACGAGGAAACTGATGCTCAGAGAAGGAAAGCCATTTGCCAGGGTCTTGTAGCCAATAAGAGGTAAACCTCACAAAGGGAGCAGAGAGAGAGAGAGGGAGACAGAATCCAAAGAAGGCTCCAGGCTCTGGACTGACAGCACAGAGCCCAGCACAGGGCTCAGACTCACAGACCGTGAGATGATGACCTGAGCTGAAGTCAAATGTTTGGCCGATGGAGCCACCCAGGTGCCCCTAGAGGGAAACTTCTTTCTACTTGACTTGATTTGGTTTCCTCAGAAGCTGACCCTGAGGTGAGGATTTTCATCCAAGGAGCTCTTTAGGAAGTGTTCCCAGGAAGCAGAAATACAGCAGACAGGAGGGTGAGAACTACCTTTCCTACCTTTCTGTCAACTTCATAGAACAGCTGCTATCTTTATTTAAGTCACTGGTAAAATCACAAATTACAATATGACTAGGGATTGGGCCACGAATGGATTTCTATAGAGAATACTCTCCTGTTACATTAGTCAAAATTCTCCAGAAATATAGAACAAGGAGGATAGATACAGATATGTATCACAGCAGATCTTTTAGATGAAAGATCCATTTAGCTCCATCTTCAAATTATGGATTGATACAATATTCTACGCCATAATGGGTCCAAAAGTATTGTTAGTACTATGTATTATTCATGCTTCTGGAAGCCATTGTTTCAGATAAAATATAATATATATATATATTTATATATTATAATATAACATATTATAATACACACACACACACACACACACACATATATAAATCACCTCATGAGGTGATTTATGATAGGCATTGGCGCATGCAGTTATGGAAGCCAGGAAGTCCCACACTCTGTCATCTACTATATGGAGAACCAGGAAAGCCACTGGTGTAAGTCCCAGTCTAAAGTCAGAAGCCTGAGGGCTGAGCCATTGATGGTTAAATCCCAGAATCTAAGGGCTCATGAACCTTGAATTCCAGTGTTGGAGGGCAGGAGAACACAGATGCCACAGCTCAAGAACAAAGAGCAGGAATTCATCCTTCCTCAACCTTTTTGTTTTAGGGGGCCTCTCAAGAGACTGGATGGTGCTTACCCGCATTGGTGTAGGCAGATCTTTTTTACTAGTCTATTAATTCAAATGCTTAATCTCTTTCCAAAACACCCTCACATACACACCCAGAAATACTGCTTTACCAGCTCTCTGGGCATCCCTTGGCCCAGTAAAATTGACATGTAAAATTAGCCTCACTCCTGCTTAGCAATGATCAAGGATCGACATGCTTTAGATAATCATCTATCAAAAAGCTAATCCACTCGATGGGTACTATTATAGACTTTTCACCAATGCCCAGAAGGCTATCAAGGTTGTGAGACGTTTAAAAACAGCCATGTAACAACAACCACCAAACCCAAATCCCTTTACTATATTAATATTTTCCCCTGTAAAGAGCGATTTGATTGACATGGCTCCTTGCCATAACCTACACTGTGGACTACAGACACTTTGCTTTTCAAATTGTCCCATCTGCCACTTCAGGAAGGAGTCGCCGGATTTTCCGAGCTATCAGTGCACCCTCATGAAGTTATCTCTTCTAGAATCTGCTTGTTTGTACATTCTGAGTGTGTGTTTAAATGTTTGTTTATTTAAGAGAGAGACAGAGAGAGAGGTAGGAGGGGGTGGCAATGAGAGACAGGGAGAGAGAGAATCCCAAGCAGGCTCTGTGCTGCCTGTGTAGAGCTGGATGAGGGGCTGAAATTCATGAACCGTGAGCTCATGACCTGAGCCGAAATCACGAGTCAGACGCTTAACCGACTGAGCCACCCAGGCCCCCCTGCCTGTTTCTACATTTTGGAAAATTCTAACGGATATACTCCTTTCTAGTATTCCAATCCTTCTCCCATCCCCCAGAATCCCTTACCTATGACTGAAGTAGGTTCTAGTATTATAAATGCAAGTGGTACCCTAGACAAATCCACATGAGCTTTAGGACAACTCACTTTACAGAGCCACATGCAGTCTCTTGGCTACCTTCCCTTGGCCTCATTCTTGTTGTTCCCATTTGAGCACCATTTCTGGTGGAGGAAGCAGAAATATAGCTGGCCATCCAGGAGACTGCTTTCTCATTGACATACCATCAGTCTCATCTCTTTCCCAATGTTTCCTTTTCTCCAAACATTCCATAAAAAGCTTCTTTTGAAAAGTTATTTGCAGAACATTTTGAAAGCTGCCGATAGGTATGTTTTAGACTTTGGCCTTTCAAACATTACTCTCCTGTCCCAGGCCATCATTTGTTCAAGTCAGGGTTTTTGTTTTGTTTTGTTTCTTGTTTGTTCAGTTTTAGTTACAGACTCATCGAGGATCATTCTGTGCAGACCCATGACTTCTATTGACATCTTATAAGAATGTGATTTATAAGAGCCTAGCATTCCTTGCATTACCTTTTCCTTTTCCATCACTGGCCATGAAATTTTATGCATCATTTCCAGCAAACGTAAACCTTACTGCGATCGAGGGGTATGGTTTTTTCAATTCCCTTTTACAATTTTGTGAAGACAAGGGATAAATGCTGCAGAGTGGGAAGCAAGATGATGTCAGGCCAACCATACCCTCTCCCCTTAATTTAGTATTTGCATCCAAGCCAAACATGTGCATCGTTTTAATATCGAAAACTGTAGGACCTCATTTTAGGAGAACTTGAAAACTCTAAATGTGTACTACAACATTAAAGTCTTAATAAAATCTCACTTTATGCCAAGAAAAAAAAATAAATAATGGAAATTGTTCTAGATTTTAAAATTTCACCAGGAACACCAGTTTAAACAAGGTGGTCCCAGGAGATTGTGTTTATGTTACTTCTAGAAAAGTTTACTCCCCACCTTTCAATCGTTTGAAACACAGTGGGGTTTTATGTGCACCTTTGGTAACCATCGTGCAGGCTTTCAGCATTCTAAAATTTACTACTATGTAAACATATTTTCAGCTATTTTACAATAATCCATGTATCTTTAATTAGCCACATATTTGGTTTTTGTTTTTTGTTCTTTTTTTTAAATAAGCTTCACACCCAGCACGGAACCCAATGCCAGGCTTGAACTCATGACCCTGAGATCATGACCTGAGCTGAGATCAAGAGTCGAACACTTAACAGACTGAGCCCCCCAGGCACCCCTCCCACGTATCTTTATCTATTCATCTTCATTAAAAAAATCTCAGAGCATCTGTCCTCCCATCTATTCCCCTGAATCCTCCTTGGTGCTGGAGACCACCTGTCTCAAGGCCCCCACCTTCTTCCCACCCTCTATCCCCACTCTAGGACTGCAAGTGGGTCTACTTTTGTTGGTTCTGTGTGACGGCTCCTGCTGAGAAGGTCACTTGGTTAACTGTTTTCCGGCTAACATGATTCGAAGAACAACTACCCAGAATCTATTAAATTGAGTGTTTTATTCCTGGGCTACTTTACACTACACTAAGGCATTGTAGAAAGATAAGGTTTGACCAAGTGGTTGAACAAACGGGCTTCATTCATTCGCTCTACACTCCCCTTTGAAACTACTCAAGCAGAGAAACAGGAAGACACAGCTATCCAAAGCCCAAATAGAATTTATAATAACTCCATCTTTTACTAACGCAGGTGGTGGAAGAACTTCTTGCCCTGTTAACCTGGGGGGGGGGGGGGGAAGAGCCAAGTCCTCACTCACTAAGAGCATCTTTTATCAGAGACAGAAGTTGTACTGACCAGCTGACTCTTTTCTCTGACACCTGGAACCAGAATCCTACCTTCAATAGCTCCTCTCTAAAAATTCTGTGTAAGGTCACAGGAAAACATATTAGGTCTACCAAGATAAATGGATATACAGTCTTGTGGGATCTTCCCACACATTATTACAAAATAAGTAAGAAATAAGTAAGGATGAAAGGATTTAAATGATGCTTAATAATGTTGAGTTGAAAACTCAGGTGCCCACGTGCCTGAGTGCATATGCGATACAGACATTATTTGCTAAGCGCTACATTAAATATATTGTTAACTATAATAATACCTTCTCAAAAATATGTAACAGAGTGACGAATACTAAATTCATTCTTGAAACACATAGTACAGAATACAGTCTCTGAGTAGAAGGTAAAATTAACATTGCACAAATTGGGTATTCAAGAACAATCTATCCTCCTCCACCTCCCCGAAAGACTATTGGTCTGAAAATCAAACACAAAACTGTAACTTATTGTGGAGATAATAAGTGAGGCTGTTATTTCTAGCATTTAAAGAGGTCCAGCAAGTAAAAACCAAGGAACCAATTTAAAACATGACATTTACGTTTAAAACATAAAAACAGGCAATGGGGCAGATTTGACCTGCAAGCAGTGGTTTGTCTACCCTTGTTCGAAGAGATGACCTTGTTAAGAGGCACACAAACATTTTCAGAGATTGCATACCCCTAATGAGAAAAAGCGTGAAGTCCAAGTGTGAAGGAGATGAAAGCATCAGACTTTCGGCCAGCCCTGTTTTATCCCCTTTGTAGCCCAGTCATCAACACATAAAGTGATAATAACGCATTGCCTCTTTGTCAGACAAACCACCACCATTTCCCAACGGGCAGACCTAAGGCCTCAGAATCTTTCTTAATTCATTTCTCCCGGCTGCAGCAACCAAAAATGAAAGGCAATGTGAAATCTATTTGCTAGCCCTGGTCTTCCATACTTTTCATAGAGTCTATTATACGGAATATGATCCAGGACTTTGATGTGACTGGGTTCTCACAGAACAGAGAGGGACCTGTCATCCTGCTTTACCTAAATTGTTGTAGCCTAAGGTCCTAAATAGTATGCAATTACATCACGCCTTTGACAAACACAAGGCTAACAATCACCTAAACTTTGAAGCCTTCTCCAAAAGGTTGCTGTTAAGTAGCATCTTGAGTGCTTTATACTTTAGATCCCAATATAGAATTCCCAACTTCAATTCACTGAAATTAAAGTTAGCATGACTTTGGATCTTTTTTCCATTCAACATGGTTAATAACAATGGTCTTAAATAGAATCCCTTAATACGTCATTTGAAACCGTCTTACTGATAACCAAAGTAACCAGGTTTAAATTACTCTCTGCATGAGGTGGTGAGGTCTTTGGAATAATACTTCTGTCCAAACTATACATAATATTTACACAGAGAGCCCTAGTTTTCAACGTTTATTTATTTTTTAGAGACAGAGAGAGACAGAACATGAGCTGGGGAGGGGCCGAGAGAGAGAGGGAGACACAGAATCTGAGGCAGGCTCCAGGCTCTGAGCTGTCAGCACAGAGCCCGACGTGGGGCTCTAACCCATGAACTGTGAGATCATGACTAAGCCCAAGTATGATGCTTAACTGACTGAGCCACCCAGGCACCCCCAGAGAAGTCTATTTTTTGCAGAGCATAAATGATTTTTTTTCACAACTACATCATTGGTTTACTGAATTAAAAAAAAATAAAGATAACTTTAAGACTGTGGTAGTACCTTTGAGCCTCATGCACTGACTTCAGCCACAAAAAGCTCGAGGCAAGTAGTGTTTCCAAGGAATTTCTTGATTTCCAACTCATCTCTTGGTTGAGAAGGATTCTTGTCATCATAAAAGATAAAAAGAATGTACACACAATTGAGTTTCATAATGCTAAACAATAAAAAAAAAAGGTGAGTTATTGCTGTAATACAGCTATAAGACATTAAGTACTATCATGAGAGAGCTTTGAAATGTTACAGGTGGTATACAAACGTAAGGAATCACTTTATTAAGTATTTGTTGCCTTAGAGCCAACAAGGTTACTACATGTATGCATTTCTAGAGCAGAGATGGCAGGGGAGAGGAGCATTTTATTGCCTTTGATTTTATCGCCTCCTGATTGTATTTTTTTCATTTTCACTTTGCTCTCTCAAAACATAATTATTTTCCTTTTAGAGCTATTTTTCTTGGCGAAAAGTACAGCAACATATATGTAAACTCTAATTTATTGTGATGACAGAATGCTTTCAAAATAGTAGTCTTCCTTGGATATAGTCTTGTGCGAGGGTCAGCCAGCTCATGGGGCCAGAGAGTAAAGACTTTAGTCTTGGCAGGCCAAGAAGCAAGGTCCTCAACTGAAATAGTAAGTCTTTTTTACATGCTGCATTTTCAATATGTAAAAACCATCTTGGCTCACAGACCATGCACAAATAGGTGGAGGGTGAGACCTGGCCATTGTTTGGTGACCCCTGTATTAGCCTATTGACCATTAAACAAAAATAAGATCACAGGGGCGCCTGGGTGGCTCAGTCGGTTAAGCAGCCGACTGTGGCTCAGGTCATGATCTCGCAATTTGTGAGTTCGAGCCCCGCGTCGGGCTCTGTGCTGACAGCTCAGAGCCTGGAGCCTGTTTCGGATTCTGTGTCTCCCTCTCTCTGACCCTCCCCCGTTCATGCTCTGTCTCTCTCTGTCTCAAAAATAAATAAACATTAAAAAAATAAAAAAAAATAAGATCACATAGACTGGATATCCATCAAAACCTGCAACTGGTGACTTATATTTTGTTTGGGTGACAAGATAGAGGATGCAATTCAAAAATTAAGTTTCACCTGTTAAATGGCATTCTTTAATCTGAAAAGAAATTGGAACCCAAAAGAATCCTGTTCCCTTTTTTTACATAAAAATTTTATGTTTTAATTTTTTTCTGTTCTTTCTCTTTCAAATAACAAATATTTATTGCCATTTACAGCCTGTGGGCTGGGAAAGAGAAATAGATATTAAGACCAATACCATGAACCTAATTAGACCCTAAATCCATTTAAAAACTTTAACATTTATAAATGATCCCTTCCTAGTTCATACAAATATTGGCATAGGTCTCATGAAGCAAGATATTAAAGGTTAAATGTGACTTTTCATAGAACCACCAGAAATGATACATGTAATCTTCTTTAAATTGACCTTCCAATCTCAGTTTCTCCTCCTACACAAAAAAATCATATATAAATTGTAATAAATAATCATACAGCCAAAAGCTGAATACACACGCAGCTCTTTAGTATTATAACGAACTACAGAGTAAACATTCACCAAGAGTTTAAGGAAGAGTCACATTGCATTCTAAGGCAGAAAATACAAAGCATCATGACAAGTTTGCCAAATCAGAATTTTTTATTTCTTCTCTTTCATAAAAGAATGAAACTGATATGTAAAAATGCAGGGACAATTCTGTCTACCCTGAGGCATTCCAATTTATCATTGAGACTAATTGGAGTAGTGGTTTTCCATGTTTTCTGACTTTGTGACACATTTTGAACATTTCTCCTGGATGGGAAGAATTTCGCATTGTAGGAGAGCTGCATCCCCATGGAAGGAAGTCGAAAAAACTTGCTTTCTCACTTTCCCTTCATATCTTGGCTTTGCCCCCATTGAGATTTCACTTTGGAAGAAGAAACAGGGAGCGACTGGGGCCATACAGAGTTCATTGTTTCACAATACTCTTGTGAGAGGTTCGTGGATCTCAAGGATAAGAAATGGAAGTTCTACAGTCTCACACACAACAGCAACAGTGGCAAAAGTAGCTAGCTGTCCACACTAACCGGGAGTGGCTCTTCTCAGCAATCACTCATTCGTATGCTTGGGTGGTGTTCCTTGCTTTGTAGTCTCCAAGGCTAAATGATCTCTGGTCCTTCCTATGAGTTCCCTCACTTCATTTCTTAGGTTACTATTGTGGGTTCAAGTGTGTCCCCTCCAAAAGATAAGCTGAAATTCTAACTCATGGTACTTGTAAATATGACCTTATTTGGAAATGGGATCTTTGCAGGTGTAGTCAAGTTAAAATAAAGCCATGGATCATAATCCAATATGAATGGTGCGCTTATAAGAGGAGAAAACAAAATATACATGAGGAGAATGCTATGT
Source organism: Prionailurus bengalensis (assembly GCF_016509475.1). Lineage (NCBI taxonomy): Eukaryota > Metazoa > Chordata > Mammalia > Carnivora > Felidae > Prionailurus > Prionailurus bengalensis. Next base: position 37,754,621 of record NC_057348.1, on the reverse strand, counting down.
GAGGACGCAGAGACACATAGGGAAAACGCTGTGTGACAATTCAGGTAGAGATTAGAGGCAGCTGTAAGCCAAGAAATTCCCAAGGATTGATTGCTACCACCAGAGACTGGGAAGAGGCTAGAAAAGATTTTGTTATGGCTGCCCTAAGAAACCACTACAGCTGGGTTCCTTAGAAGGAGAGCCTAACACAAGGATTTGGTACAAGTGACTTTTAGAGTTTATTTGTTTTTTTTTTTTTTAATTTTTTTTTTTTCAACGTTTATTTATTTTTGGGACAGAGAGAGACAGAGCATGAACGGGGGAGGGGCAGAGAGAGAGGGAGACACAGAATCGGAACAGGCTCCAGGCTCTGAGCCATCAGCCCAGAGCCTGACGTGGGGCTCGAACTCATGGACCGCGAGATCGTGACCTGGCTGAAGTCGGCCGCTTAACCGACTGCGCCACCCAGGCGCCCCTAGAGTTTATTTGTTTTGAGAGAGAGAGAGAGAAACAAAGGGAGCACAGAGGAGAAGGAAAGGGGCAGAGAGAGAGAGAGAGTGAGAGAGAGAGAGAGAGAGAGAGAGAGAATCCCAAGCAGGCTTGCACTGGAGCCCAACAACTCAGAGCTTGATCCTATGAAAGGTGAGACCATGACTTGAGCTGAAATCAAGAGTCTGGCACTTAAGTGACTGAGCCACCCAGGTGCCCCACTACAAGTGACTTTTAAAAAAGTGCTTCTAGACAAACCAGTATGGAAGGAGAGAAAACATGACAGGGAAGGGTATAAAAGCCAAGTAAGTACTGATCTCAGGGAAAGTCCCAGCCTCTGTCCAACCCTGCAAGGTACTCCAGAGTTTAAATTACATCCAGAATTTGTCCCAACTGCAGGCAAGGGAGCTGACTTGTATCCTTCCTATGAAGTATATGAGGAGAGGCCATCAGTCGTTGGCTGAGAGCTGCCCTACCACACCTTAATCTCCCTGGCACTTCAGGCCCCCAGTGCAGCAGCAAAAAGTAGTCTTGGGACGTGAGGGCATGTGAAGAAAGTTGTGGGTGCCAACCTCAAAAAAATTTTACTGGTGTATCTGTGAATCAGCACACAGAGTAAAAGGAATGTGGGTGTATGTGAGCCAAGCGTGGGTTTTGTCCACCATACCAATTAGTAAATTTCTTTCCTGCTCAAACTTCCCAGAGTGAAGTCTGTTGTTTGCAACTAAAAACAATCACTGATGTGCCACCCAACAGAAGAAAATCATCTGTGGTTTTTTAAGCCAAAAATAATAGCTCAAAGTCATTCATTTTTTAAAACAGAGACAGGCTCCTGGGGCACCTGGATGGCTCAGTTGGTTAAGCGTCCAACTTCGGCTCAGGTCATGATCTCGCAGTGCATGGGTTCGAGCCCCGCATCGGGCTCTGTGCTGACAGCTCACAGCCTGGAGCTTGCCTCAGATTCTGTGTCTCCCTCTCTCTCTGTCCCTCCCCTGCTCATGCTCTCTCTCTCTCTCTCTCTCTCTGCCTCTTAAAAATAAAATAAACATTTAAACAAACAAACAAACATAGGCTCCTAAAATGTTGTAGAAACAAAAGCTGAATTTTTACAAAGCAAATGATGTTTTAAATGCGTTATGGGGAACTCAATATTCAATGAAAAACCTGTGAAGTAGTGAGTAAAGTGAAGACTTTCTTTTAGTGTTCAAGTATCAATTCTGTCATTACATGCTTCTATAAACCTATTATCAACAAATAGGACCCAAGTACTTCTTAGTTAGCACTATTCTTAGGATGATAAAAAATATGTAAGCTATACTTCCTGTTTTAAAAGGTTCTTAAGCTAGTATCTGTAGGCTCTTTGGCCAAGTCGCTTAACATTTCTGAGCCTCTGTTTCCCTTTCTGTGAAATGTAGATGATAATGTGAACTGCAATGGAGATCATCACATAACTTATATAAATGCCTTTTGTGAATGTAAACAATTATATCAATGTAATGCTATTAAGAAACACATTAAAATATGGTATACACAGTCAGTCCCACAGGAATTCCAAGTGAAAAAAAAATCCAGTTCATGTGACCTGTTGATTCCTAATGGCAGGTATATTCCTCTTGAAGATACAGGTGAAGTTAACATTTGTCAGTGGGTTCAAGAAACCCTTGAGCCATTCATCGCAACGTTCGTCTGCTGAGCTGAATTCCAAATGCCTCAAGTACAATTCTAATTATAACTTACCTTACCACCGAGCTTGCCTGTGAGGAGACACTGTGCCAAGCAAAGAACAGGAAAGTCTAAGGCCTAGACAATTAAATTTATCCTAATAATTTGAGAACTTGGTATTCTGATGAGTAAGCGTGTGTGTTCTGAATTTGGCGAGTTTGGCCTTAAAACGTGACTCTGTTCTTAGTGAACAAAATCAAGTTTGTGAGCTTTCCCAGTGATACCCAGGCTCTGAAAATTTTTTTAAGTCACTAAGATACCCTAGGTCATGGCTTGGTGGTAAGTAGCCAGCATCTTCTTTCTTAAAATTTTTATGCTGTTTGTTACATTTTAAATAAAATAAATACCACGATTTTCTGTAGGCCCCTTTAATTAACTCTGCCCAGAAGCCTATAGAATTAAAAGGCCAAAAATAAACAAACAAATACTAAAAATTTAAAAATAAAAAAATAATAAGGTATTAATAAGGTATTGATAGTCTTAATAATAAGGTATTAATAATAAGGTATTAATAAGGTATTAATAGGTATTAAAATAATACGGTATTTATGGACTGCTGGTCTGTAAACCAGAAACTATACAAAGCTCTCCATTTCTTTCTCTTTTGGATATAATCTCTTATTCACTGATATTTCAAATGTGTTTATGGTCTTTTTATGCTTGTTTGTTTTTCGTTCTATTCTCAGTATAAAGGAATGACAGGAATTTAAACACTTTCTACTTTTATATCTGGGCAAGTATCACTGAAAATTTCCATTCAAGTTCAGTTAAGATATTATGTTGATATTCTGGCCTGGCCCTGCTTGCCTCAGAGAGAGGATTATGTACTCCCTCGTTTTTCTTCCTTCCTCGCTTCCTTTCTTTTTTCCCCTAACATTTGGATCATATTTCCTCTGTCTTTATCACTTCAATTCTCATTCGCTCTCTCGGGTCTTCAATCTCCATGAAACCACAGCCCTGTCTTTCCTTATCCATGCACACATAAGCCTTCTCTTTGATGGAAAGAAAAGATAAATAGAGCAAAGGTGACAGGGAGAAAAGGCAAGGAAGGAAAAAAGAAAGGAAGGACATAGAGAAAAGAACTGAGCACTTTTAAGTCCATCACGAACACATGCCTACAGGAAAAAGTTTTTTAAACACCTGCTATGTGTAAGACTTTGGGCTAGGTGGTGGGGAAATGGAGATAAATGAGATGGTCATTTTCCATCTAATAGAGTAGACAACACAGAAAAAAAGGGAAAAAGATGACAGTCACTTAACTGGGGGACGTAGAGAGCAGAGAGTCTCATGCAAAGATGGCACGTGAGATTGGCCTCTGAGGATAAATAACATTTGCTTTTCCTTCCAATTTCTCCCATCAGTTTCACTCCACAGTTCTGCAAGCAACTTCTCTAGACCCCCTTTCTCACCATTCACTTTCGAGCTAATCTGCCTTCTACCCTTACTCCATCCCCAAACTCATCTTTAAAAGAATACTTCTGACACTTGTACGTTCAAACCCCGCATCTTGGATTCTTTTGATTTTTTTTTAAACATTCTTTAAGAACAAAGCTTGTTCTCTTCCTAACTTCTGTAATATGGCATCATCCTGGGTTCCTTCTCACCTTTGACCCCAGGCCACATACTTGACTGAAACTGCTTGGCGATTCACCACTATCCATATCAGCAATTTACCCTTCTGGGAAGTCTTTAAAGACCAACTTGGAGACCTTATTCAAGACTTGTTATACTCTTGTAACTTAAATGTGATGCAATCCCCTCTGAAAATCTTGTTTTTTTGATCTATGCTTGCCTTCCACCAAGACTGAGCACATAAAGGCACCTCTGCAAAGTGTATTCCCCACCAAGCTACATTAATAAGAAAAATGGATATTTTACTGAACATGATGAAGCAAGATCATGGGATTTACACTGCCCAGTACTCTGGAGAGCCACTCTACTCATTATGGACTATTGTTCTTCAAATAAAATCTCTTTCATTGGCTGCTCAGGTCCCCTTTTCTATAGACAGAAATAGAAGATTAAATGATCTTTGCAGAACAGAATGAAAATTATGCTAAGTGGCAAGGTGAGATGTGGTATTGTAACTAGGAATATAAATTAGAAAGTGAAATATTGTAGAGAGAGAATACCTAGGCAGAAAAGAGGAGTACTGACTGGTATTTTTATCTTATGTTGTTGGGGGTGCTGAGAGTAGTCAATGACCAACAAAACAAAACTATCACAAAGTGGTATTAAGGGGGGAAATGGAAGTTGGCAGGGTAGTATAAATGAGGCAGTGTCATCTTCTCATATTTTATGTCCAATATTTATTATTTCAATTTGATAAATTGTGATATAGTAATTAAGCATATTATTTGCCTTTTGGAGGCCATCGCTCCAAAGGACTACATCGGAAGCCATTAAAATTGATTTCCCCAGCGAGGAAGACTGATTGTACCAAGGAATGGGGTGGCCAACCACTGCTTGCATTATAAGCCCTGTAGCCCATTTGATTTTTTTTTTTTACCTATGTGCATGGATTCCTTTATTAACATTTCACAAAGGAAAAATGTTATCGGGAAAAATATTTTTAACATCAATTACTTGAATGAAGAGTTTTTATATTCCGTGGTTAAAAGGGCCTAGCCTAAAATAACAAATCTTTTTATTCTTAATATAACCCACTGTAGACTTTCGTGCTCAATCTAGATGTTAGCAAAGGTAAGCAGATGCAGATACAAAGGTTTAATGAAGAAATAGGAGGGAGAACAATCTTCAGAGAGACATTGCTTTATTTATGAAGTATTTTTTTCAGTGTGAATCGGATCATTTAAAAATATTTAGCTTCAACTGCCCACTGCCAGGGCATCGTTTGAGAATCAATGTCCTAAATATTCACAACTGGGTATGTCTCGCCTAAAAATAGAGAGCTTCTATTTCATCAAAATGCATGTCCCTGTGGGTGGTGGTGTCTGTTAGTCTTTCTCTGCTTTTCCTCTTTTCTTCCCTTTCTCTATGGGGCGTTCTAGTCCATCAGGCGGTTTGTGGTCTCCCTGCCTGTCTGTTTTGTTCCTTTTTTATTTCCTTTCCTTATTCAATTACTCTTTCTCTGTTTGCCATCCATGTAACAGTGCCTGGATAGGTTTTAAATTGTTACCCAGAGTGAACAATTTGTTATCCTGTGCTCTAAATTCAAAGAGCAGATCAAGGTACTGTTTTTTTGTATTTGATATTAAAATAATGAATGAAGGCAAAAAAAAAAAAGGAAGGAGGGAAGACAGAAAGAAGGGACAGAGAGAGAGAGAGAGAGAGAGAGAGAGAGAGAGGATGAAGGGAAGAAGACACAAATATAGGTAGAAAGAAGGCAAACAGCTTTATCTTAAGTAGCCCTTATTTAATTTTTCCCCTTGTGCTTCAGAGGCCTTAGTGGAAAAGAACTGTCATGACTCTGGTTGACATGCTCTAAACATTGTTAATAATTCTGGGGTATGGAAATATGCTTTTTTCAGGTTTATTGAGGTATAATTGATAAATAAAACTAATAAATGCAAGGTGCATAATGTGAGGATTTATACAGAAACTGAAAAGATACCCTAGGAGATGGAAATGTTGACAAAGATATTGAACCCAATATTCAAAGACAGGCCATTGTAAGGGAGTTAAATCTTCATTTCTCAAAGTTGGGGTAACTTGAGAATTCAAGTTGGGTACATGAAGAAGGGATGTTTAAGCCAATCACTACCAACATCAGGCAGGCAGAACCTGTCTTTCGACAACTGTCTACAGAGGGAGCTATCCTTGGGAGAACATAGATCTTTAAATGTATTCTCACATGCAGATAGCCTGAACACAGAACTAGAATCCTACTTTGGGCAGGGACTGTAGAAACAGCCTAATCCCTTATCACAGATGAAGAGTTTAAAGTCCAGGGACATTCCAAGATTTGCCCATTGTGTTACAGCTCAGTATCAGAAAGAGGCAAGCTATGGAAAAACCTATCTATTCAAAACTTACTAAATGGCACACTTAAAAATAGGTGCGTTTTATTTGATGTAAATTACATCTCAATAAAGTTAATTCGAAATCATTGTATTCACTTCTTGTGTCATGTCACTGACTTAACCAGCCTGATCCTCATTATCCTTTCATCAAACATGCATATACCCCAGAGAACGTGCTAGGCAGTGGGAGTAAATGATGAACAAAACAGATACAGTGCCGGTCCACATGGAGCTTACAGGCTACTGGCAAAGAGACACTTACCAAAGAATCACACCCATAAAAGATAACTCAACTATGCTGACAAATGCTTAAGGAATAAACACTATGTGTTCCCAGTAACAGGTAGTAGGGGTGTTCAACCTATCACAGAAGTCAGGGACCCATTTTTTGAGAAGAAATCATTGAACTGAGATCTGAAGACATTGAACCTAGGACAGATGTGGGGCGAGAAAGTGAGGAAACATGTGCTCCGGGCATGGGGAAGAACATGTCCAAAGGCCCTGTGTTGGTAGAGATAAGTACCTTCAAAAGTCAAAAAGACATGAGGAATCCAGAGACTGAGAGGGAACATGGTTGGAAAACTTCTATGAATTTTGTTAAGAAAAAACTAAGTTGGGCACCTGGGTGGCTCAGTTGGTTAAGCACTGGAATCTTGATTTCAGCTCAGGTCATGATCCCAAGGTCATGGGATCGAGCCCCATGTCAGGCTCCATGCTGAGTGTGGAGCCTGCTTAAGATTCTGTCTCTGCCCCTCTCCCCTGCCCCCTCATGTTTGTTCTCTCTCTCTTCCTCTCTCTCTCTCTCTCTCAGATAAAAATAAGAAAATAAGTACATAAAAAAAGTGGAGTAAGTTTGTGCTCCCATCATACAATTATAGAGATCGAATAACTCAAAATGAAGTTATTTTCCTTTGGCATATTGACCTAAAGTAGTTAACCAATTAAGTTAATTCATTGAGTGTTTCTATCAGTGATGCCAAAAAAAAGAAAAAAAAAACCCAAAAAGTAAAAACCCAACAAACAGATTGGACAAATTTGAGTAAGTTCCTTTCAATTCATTCAGTGGCACACAAGTACTCTATTAAGGGATCAATTCCGCCCAGCAGTTGTTTGACTGCTTTAAGTACTTATCTGAAAAACATTCTGTCTTTGACTAAAATGGTAAACTTTAATTGATTGTATTTTTTACTTGAATGAAATACCCATAAACACCAATAACTGGAGTAACTATACTTTAGCATACAATTAGTCAAGTCAATGCAAGTTGAAAAAAAAAATAAAACCAGCCATACGGATCTACGGGTCACTTTTAGACCAAAATTTTGGATTAAAATGGTTACTTTTAAACCAGAGGAGCTCATTAAGCTGCCTGTTGGGAGGCTTTAATTATTGAGATCCAGAAGCCCAACTCTGGGACATCAGGGGGAGCTGGGAAATGTAAAACCTCAAGGCAGTGTTGCCCAGCAGATAAGGAACTCAGTTCCGGATGTTTAAAAATCTGCTTTCACATCTGGCTATCCCCCTTTCCAGCTGTGACCCCCAACCATACCCTCAATTCCTTAACTTTCTAACCTGGTAGTTGAGGACAATGATAATTCCGTTGCCGATTGCTCGAAAGATGAAGTGACACAATGTAAGTAAATTACCTAATGCAAACAGGGACACTCCCATCTTAACCATTATGACTAGGTGATGCAAAGCAACTCTTCACATTTAACAAAGTCAACAGTCTACAACACTGGACTCCTTGGCATCATCTCAAAATCTGTCAACTTCAACATCAAATGAAGCAGCCATCTGTGTGGCTATGATGGCCGAAGTCGAAATGAGACGTGTGCGCAACAGTTTGTGATCAATAACTATCTGGGTTAGAGTCGTGGAGGCAAAAAAAAATCCCATCTTGTGTAGGAATGTGGACATTCCCTTACCCAGCTTTCTGAAGGCCGGCTGGCTCCCTAGACAGGTGGGAGTACACCGGGTCTAATCTGTTATAAGGCTGTTTTAACGAAGTTGAGTGCATATCATAGATCACTGTCTTCTATTTTTCCACACTAGAATGCCTTTTGAACAAGATGTTTTATTTTCATGGTAATTTAATCATTAAATGTTATTAAATAGGGGTTATAAAAAGGCAATTGTTCCTCAGGAGCTTGAAATTGAGGATTTTCTTTTGAGCTGCCCCTCATTCCCCTTTTCGTTGTGACCTTGGGATTAGTTATTTAGCTATTCTATACTCTAACTTTTTATGCAAAATGAGAAAAATGCCACTTTTATGAGCAGGCTGTAAATTCCTAACTGATGCTTAAAGCACGCTGTAGTTCCTTTCATCTGAGAAAATTAAAGTAAATGAAAATATTTCATTATTAATAATCTAATTCTCTTTGAATCTTTGATTAATACCATTTTAATATATGAGATTTTCAAAATTGGGTCATATTCTATATACATTTTTGAAGGTGGAAGCTATATACAAATAGATAAATTTGAGTTAAGACCAATTGTAAGAAGCTCCAAAATGCACACAATACGTCGTGAATTAAGCATAAAATGGCAGGTGCAGGTCGAGCCTTCCCTCAAAACCTACTAACACTACTAGCCACTTCCGGTATTTTATTTTCGTTAGTGGTGAGATGATCACTTTATGATTTTGAAATTTTCAAAAATGTAAACCATCACCCATTATTTGACTCATTTCTTTTAAACATCAATTGAGGTTGTGTCAAAGAGGCATCACGCACCCACCGGAAATGGCACATTTAGGAACAGATTGTCATTGGGGATTGGTGAAGTTGCCCCCCCTCCTCCCCCCACCCCCGCCCAAGTCACTAATTAGAGAGTAGTGTGAAGATTTTCTCACCACTCTATACGATGCTCTGTTAAGGCTTTCAAAAATACGGTGATTTAACAGGAATGGCTATTTTCAGGGAATCTTAATGAACACTGACATTTCAGTTGGACCTGGTTGTGTCAGCCTAAACTTTCCTCACATCCTTCTATTCAATGTGTAAACCTACTAAACCGTAAGGCACCTTCCAAAGGGAGGGTCTGAAAGTGTTAAAAAGAAAGTGTCAAATATGTTATAAAGTTCTGCCACTGAACTCTGCGTTACCCTTCCCCTTTCGTATTTTCCAGTTAACATGCACACAGCTGCTCATGCCATGTAATCAACTGATTGTTACACAAGCATTTTCTGAAGCTATGACAATCTCAGATTTATGAGGTCAAGAAGTGCAGACTTAATCCATTCAATAGCTGCAATTTATCGTCTGATTATAATTGTATACACAAACACAGTAATGATTTAGATGACATAGTGTAAAGATGAAATCCGTTTATTTTAAAAGGGTTTCTAACCTTTAAAATATGTTGCCATGAACACCTTTCAATGTCTGCTTTTAACAACACAATTATTATTGTTTTATTGATCAGGGTTTTATTACGGATTTGACACTTATATTTCATGCTAATCGAAAAAGGTGTAATTTTTCTGCACAATTTTAACAAGAATATGACTGTAATTAATTATATCACTATTATGTTTTCAGTGTCTAGAAAGAAGTGCTTAATTTATCACACATGTCTTCTACAGCATATGGAAACCTCTTTTAAAAAGACAGGGCGCGTGCTCCTTCCAGAGATGATAGGATATGACATAGGCACTATATTTATAGATTTCTGCTGCCATGCTGACCTGGTTTTATAGTGACGGCTCTTCTGGAATGGGATTGTACATTAGCAACTTAGATAGCTGGGATGGCAACCAATATTACCATCGCTGGGTCTTACACCATTGCTAATTAGTGGTCATTCCCTAATGTCTTCATAGATCAAGAAAACAACCTGCAGACAAGGCTGAAGAGGCGTGCCGAATAACACAGCAATGTATGTTTCAGATATTTCTTCTAGTTTGCAACTTTTAACAAATGATTAAATGTCACTTGCCAACTTGCTTGGCTATATATGGCGGTTTTGTTCATTTAATACTCACCATTATACAACGTCACTGGTTGTCAGCTTCGCAGATACCCTACAATGCACATACACGTGCACGCACACATCCTTTTGTATATTTGTATTATTTACATTGATCTCTAGTTTATTGTTAATGATCTTATTACTTTTCTAAAGTATCATGGCTCTGTTGTCCAAGAGAATTAGAATCTCTGCCTAGAGCAGTATAATTTATGTTTCACACAAGATTTTTTAAATAATTTGCATCACATGCTAATAAAGCCAAGCTTTTTCTTGTTCAATTTTTATACACTGTTCAATAACAACCTTATTAAATCACATAAATTTACATTTCACTTTCCATCTTAACTTCATATATGAACTACATTTCATTATATACTGCTGTCCTATAGTCACAGCATTAGAGTTTCTATTATATTAACCCATAAATTCTAATTAATACACATAATTTGACACATTTAATATTCAGGAACATGGTTTTGTGTTTTCTAAAACTCCTTATGTATTGTAAGGTTTGATCTATCTCTGTATCTATTTCCTAAATTTTCAGTATGATGCTGATTATTTTAGCCCGTTACAAATCATTTGATTTAAGAACCTAAATGCAAAGGCATTAAATATTTAAAAGAATTTATAAATATGAAATTATATACTGAGCATTGTGTAGAATGGATGAAAAAGTATATAATCTATTATAAGATGGCAAATGAAGTAAGATCAATAGTTGAATTGGTAGCATGTTCTACTGTAATTAAACAGCCTGCTCACTTGCTTTTCTGCCATATTGTTTTAAATAGCACAATCCCAGTGGAAAAACACAGGCTAAGAGTTTTTCTTTCACCTTTGAAAGAAGTCAATCAATATTAGTATAATCAATACATTTTATTTTTACTACGAAGGTGAGGGGAAAACGTCCCAAATAAAAATGGCCATCTTCTAGTAATTCAAATTTTAAAAGACACATTATATATGTTCTTTCAGCATCTCATCTTATCCACACTCACCGATTTTTAAATTTTATTAAAAATTTTTTTCTTCATCACTAAAACCAGTGTTCAGTTGTAGTGTTCATTCTGGGTTTGCTTGTCACTCTGAATGTTACACAAAACAAACAAACAAAAAAAAACTTGGCTATCTATGTCATCACTATGCTTCTAGTTTTAGGTCTGCTGTGTTGTTAGTGAACTTTGAAGTCATTAGAAATACACAGCTGAAATAGTAGAAGGATTTGTAAAATGTTCACTACTGGTCACTTTCATTCAAGAGTATTTCTTGAGCACTCACTATATTCTTGACACTCTTCTAGCCCTTGCTGAGCTGTCGGTGAACAAAACACACAAAGATCCCTGCACTGACAGAGTTTATGTTTGAGAATGGGTAAGAAAGCCAACAAACATACAGTAAAAAGTAAAGTACACAGCAGGGTACAAAGTGAAGGTGGTGTGGAAAAAGGAAAGGGCAAGATGCCCAGGATGGAGAATGGACAGGGGAGAGTGGGGTTCACATGATCAATAGTGTAGTCTGGGTAAAGGTTGTTAAGAAGGGGTCACCTGAAGGAAGATTCCAAGGAGGGGAAGGGAGGATCCATTCGCTAACTGCGGGGATGATGTTCCAAGAAGAGGAAACAACCAGGGCACCAAAAAATGGGGCAGTACTTACGGACCGTAGGATGCTCGGCAAGTGGTGAGGCTGGAGTCAAAGTGAGAGTTGGAGGTGGAGGACACAGAGTCAGAAATGTGGGGGTAGGTATGAGAGGTAATAAGGACAGAAGCAACAGAAAGTCATTGGTGTTCTCCTCTGAGGAGATGGGAGACTACTGTGGCTGTGGAGCAGTGAGGAGCGTGAGCTCATTCAACTCACATCGTGAGAGGGTCCTGTGAAGAGGGTGTTGTCATGAGAGCAATCTGGCAGGAGATAGGCAAGGAGCAGGGAGATGATAGCAGGAATCTGATGGAGAGAAGAGGGAAGGTCAAACCAGGGTCTAAGCAGTAGCACTGTGATGGAAACACAATGTGGGTTTAATTTAACACCATTCTTCACTGTTTACACATACCTAAATGTTTTGCTCAAGTACAGCTAGTTAGAAAGCAGAGATTATTTATGGTGACGCTTCTGTTTTCAGATCAAAATCAAATTCTGGAGAAAGAACTTTCTTAAAAAGCCTAATTTTCACCAAATTCTTATAGGTTCCTCTTTCTGTTCCACCCAGCCAAAATAATTGTTTCCCTATTACTGTTTCATTATTTGCTAACAATACTACCATAATATGTGGTATTGTTTATTGAAGATTTTCTCCTCATCTCTGAAATTCCGTGTTCTTTGGGGGAGCTGAGATGACTTACACAGATCCATGGGCTACCAATTGCTTTTAGAACCATTTATTTTTATTCCTTCTTCCAATATTTTGAGGACCTACTCTGATCCAAGCACTGCGCTTGGTAGTTGGGTGTTAACACACTTAGATTTTAAACAAACAGTTGTTTTTCCTTTTAAACTTTTCTATTTCTCATTTTTAAAATTTGAGAGAGAGACAGAGAGAGCATAAGCAGGGGAGAGAGATAGAGGGAGAGAGAGAGAATTTTAAGCAGGTTCCATGCTCAGTATGGAGCCTGATGTGGGGCTCAATCCTATGACGTTGTGATCATGACCTGAGCCAAAATCAAAAGCCAGACACTCAACCAACTGAGCCACACAGGCGCCCCGACATTTACTTTTCTTTAACAAGTACTTTCATCCCAGTTCACCTAAGGTGATCTCTTAGATCCTTTGTTTGTGGCATGACCCTTCCAGTTGCACACCATGTATTTTTTTTTTTTTTAGGATTTGCACCCTCCAACAAGTTGTAACAGAAAATAGAGTTTCTACCCTTAGACTTTAGTACACAAGGACAAACGGGATAAAGGACAAGGTAGAGCCTTGAGCATAGTCCTGTGGTGGTAAAAAGAAAGGTTTTTGAGAATGAGCAGGACTCATAATGCCAAGATGTGAGCGGGGGGAGGTAGGGAGAGAGAGAGAATTTTCTCCTTCCTACTCCCTTAAGACAGGAGTGGTGACAGATACTTGCTGTAACACATACACCTCCTCTTTTCTATCTTATGATAATTTCTGCTATGTTAGGTTCAGACTCTGTTTGGGATATAGCTTCTTCATGAGTAAAACGATACACATCAGTTCTTCTATAATGTAACCTAGAGATTCTTACAAATCACCACATTATTTAAATTCACATGATAAAGACTGCAAAGCTTACGCGGAACATAGGGTTAGGGGGGTAACACTCAAAAATAGTGACACATACAAATAAAAATTCAAAAAGGAGCTTAACAAAAGCAGTGGCATAATCATACACTTTTAAGCAATACACAAATAGGACAATAAGCATGGAACTTTACAATGACATCAACAACAAAAGTTTGCTCAGGGATGCGAATTGGGTGTTACAGGGTTGCAGCTTCTGAGTGTTATCTGGACCTGATTCAATGCTGTAACACCAGGCATGAGTGGGTGTGCTGTGTACCACATGTGGTGAACGGAGGCAGATGCTTAAGATACATCTGTGTGTGCATTTTCCATTTACCTACGTGACCCAGTTTAGCTACGTCCCTTTCCTGCATTTACCTAGGGTGTCTTGCTTACAAAATCACCCACATGCAAATGGACAATTCATATGTTGCTGAACTGTCCCCCTGCATATTATTCATGGTGTAACAAATCACATTTTCAAAACAACTATTACAGCAGAACTGCTGTGGTTTGCGTCGGTTTTGAACTTAAGATTTAAACACGCCTTCCCCACACAAGTGGATTTTAAAAGGTTTGAGTAAACGCCCTCAGAACTGGTGCAGTCTCACTAACAGGCTTACATGAAGGGTGGGACCTTTGGTGGATTAGAAAATAATGCCCCTACCTCCATCGGTGCAGAGGTAAGGCTAGATTTCAGGTTCTACTTGCTTCTCAGCCTGGCTGGTATTATGCTAAACTAAGGTGAACTTTGAGAGGTTAACAAGCCAGAAATTCACTGATTGCTTTGCCAGAGGGTCTATGGTTCAATGTCAATGTTCTGTTTCTTTTCAATTACTACAGCTGTTAAAAAGTCTTAACCTATTTACTACTGTTTCATCACCTAACGATAAAAGAGAACTCATTAAAAAGAAGCCAAGGAAGGAAGGAAGGAAGGAAGGAAGGAAGGGAGGAAGGAAGGAAGAAAGGGAGGAAGGAAGGCAGGGAGGAAGGTAGGCAGGGAGGAAGGTAGGCAGGGAGGAAGGTAGGCAGGGAGGAAGGTAGGCATGCCGGCCTCCCAGAAAGGACACAAAAAGCCAAAACCATAAAAAAAAAAAAAAAAAAAAGACCAATGGGACTTGATACCAAATAAAATGTCTGCTTATGAAAAAACAGCTTGATTGAAAATCTATTAGTGTACGTACGATCACATCAATACGCTAAAGAAGAAAAATCATAGGGTAACAGTAGATAAAAACATTTGACAAAATCCAATACTCAATGATGATAAAAACTTTCAGTAAACTAAGAATGGGGGGGGGACTTACTTAGCTTGGTAAAGAATACCTACAAAATATCTACAGTTCACATTATAGTGATGAAAAACCACATACTTCTCTGCTGAAAATAGCAACCATGGTATCTCCTCTTACCAGTCCAATTCAACATCATACTAGACGTCCCAACTAATGTAATAAGAAAAGGAGATTCAAAGTATGCATATTTGGAGGGAAACATTAAACTATCTTTGCTCACAGATGATTTAGTTGTCTATGTAGAAAATCTCAAATCCGCACTCCCAGAATTTCTGGAATTATAGCAAAGTTGCAGGATATAACATGAATGTATTAAAAAATCAATTGCTTTCTTACATACCAGCTATGAACAATTGGATTTGAAATAAAAAACCATAATACCATTCATATTACCGCTAAAAAAGGAAATACTTAGGTATAAATTTGCAAAATACGTGTAAGATCTACATGAGGAAAACTGCAAAGTTTCGATGAAAGAAATCAGAGAGCTAAGTAAATGTAGAATATTACATGCCATGGATAAGAAGACTCAATATTGTTAAGATACCTGTCTTTCCCAACTTGATCTACAGATCTAATGCACACTCAATCAAAATCCCAGGAAATTATTTTGTGAATATCTACAAAATGACTTTAAGGTTTATATGGAAAAGGAAAAGACCCAGAATAGCCAACACAATATGGAAAGAGAAGAACAAACCTGGAACACTGACACTGCCTGACTCTAACACTTACTGTCAAGCTACAGTATTCAAGACAGTGTGGTATTGGTCAAAGAATGGACGAATAGGTCAAGAATACACGACTAGACCTACCCAAAGCTAGTCAACTGGTATTTGACAAAGGAGCCAAAGCAATTCAGTGGAAAAATACTAGTCTTTTCCACAAATGGTGCTGGAGAAGTTGGACACCAACGTGCAAAAAGACAGGAAAAAAAAGAAAAAGAACATAAACATAGATCTCACAACTTCACAAGTAACCCCTAATGGATCACAGATTAAATGAAGAACTATAAAACTCTCAGAAGAGAACACAGACGATCTAGGTGAACTTGGAGTTGATACTAACTTTTTAGATACAACACCAAAAGCAGGATCCATAAAAGACAAAATTGGTAAATTGGACTTCATTAAAATTAAAAACTTCTTATCTGTGTGGCGCCTGGGTGGCTTAGTCTATTAAGCATCCGACTTGACTCACGTCATGATCTCATGGTTTGTGAGTTTAAGCCCCATGTCGGGCTCTGTGCAGATAGCTCGGAGTCTGGAGCCAGCTTTGGATTCTGTGTTTCCCTCTCTCTCTGCCCCTTCCTTGCTCTCTCCCTCTCTCTCTCTCTCAAAAATAAAACATTAAAAAAAAACCCAAAAACTTCTTACAGCAAAAGACACAGTTAAGAGAATGAAAAGGCAAGCCACAGACATGAAGTAAATCTTCATAAAACATTTATCTGATCAAGGACTGATATCCAAAATATACCAAGAACTTTTAAAACTCAACAGTAAAAACAACCCTGTTAGAAAATGGACAAATGATCTAAACAGACACCTCATCAAAGATGCAAATAAAGATGGAAAATAAACATACAAAAAATGGTGTACATCTCATGTCATCAGGGAGTTACAAACTAAAATAACAAGATACCACTGCACACTATTAAAATGGCTGAAATGCAAAACATTGAAAACACCAAATGCTGGCAAGGATGTAGACAGAGCAAGAGGAACTTTCATGGCTGGAAGAAATGCAGAGTAAAACAATTGTTTTGGAAGACACATATGTGTGTGTGTGTGTGTGTGTGTGTGTGTGTGTGTGTGTGTATGCACAGTACATGTATTTGACAAAGAAATTGTAGGTAGGTATATAAAGAACTCTTAAACGTCAACAATAAAAGAGGAATAGCCTGAAAAAAGAGTTTTAACAGATACTTCATAAAATAAAATGTATTAAGGGCCAATTATCATATGAAAAAAATTCACAGTGAGTTGACACTTCTAACCCACTAGAAAGACTATAATAATAATAATAATAATAATAATAAAAAGATGAAACCACTTGTTAACAATATGGAGAAACTGCAAGTCTCACATATTGCTTCTGATAAGGAATGGAAAATTCTGATAAGAATGTAAAATAATACAACTTCACTGGCACACTGTCTATTTCTTACAAACATTCTTGTCTCATGACCACCATGACCAAGTAATTCTACCCATTGGTATTCATGCAAAAGATATAAATACATATGTTCCCACAAATATTTTTATCTGAATCTTTCTAGCAGCGTTATTCAGAATAGTGAAAAGTAGAATACATTGTGGTATATCTATACAATGCATAACTGCTCAGTGATATGGGATGAATGAACTACTTTTACATGCAGAAATATGCAAAAGTATCAAAAACATTCTGTTAAGCAAAAGATGCCAGAACCTAAAGAACATATATTATGGATCCAGATCCATTTATATGAAATCCAAATACAAGTGAAATCAACCCATTGTGATAAAAATTAGATAATCATTGCAAGGGAAATTGCCTGGAAAAGTGCATCAAAGAAATTTCTAGGAAACATTCTTTATCTCATTTGGGGTGATCATTACATGGATGTATACAAATGCCAGAACTCATTGAACTGAACATTCAAGACCTATGTATTTTATGGTATGTTAATTATAGCTAAATAGAAATGCCCAGATGCCAGCACAATAAAATATATTCACATGAATTAAAATGTTTCCTACTATAGAATTTGGGCAGACCCTGCTCCCAAACTAATCGTTTTCAAGACAGACTGAAATATTTTATTATATTCCTATTACTCCCAAGGATTCTTATCCTAAGAGAGTTTCATTCTATATTAAAACAAGCAAAACTCAGGATCTCTCGAGAATCATGTCATGCTCTCAAGTATAAAAGGGAAACATGGCTTGTACTGGATGAGGTGTCTCAAGGATTTTATTTCAGCCCAAACTAAAACTGATGAACACGTGTAGTTACTAAGGCCGTATTTCCGATCAACTCCATTACCTCAACATTTGAAATTTAAAACACACAAGAATCAACAGCTGAGTGACGGTTTTATTTCACTGAGAAGGGATACTTCAAAAATGTAAAGCATTTTGAGCTTTTCTGAGGACTTCATATATATTTTTGTACTTTTTTTTTGTTCTTCTCATTTGAGCTTTTTTGAGAGAGTTTCTACTCTTTTCAACAAATAACTCAATAGACTGTCCAAGCTATTCTCTAAAAAACCAGGAGCTTAAAGAAAAATTCAGTAATCATCCGTCCAGAGCCAACCACTGAAAAGTTGAAATCTATTCTCAAGTGAAAAAAAAAAAATGAACAGGAGCCCAAGTAATGAATTAAATGAGGTATCCTCTTTGTTGAAAATCCTGGTGGAATTGTCTCAAAACTGCAATGTAAAGATAAAATAAGAAGGAGTAGAAATTATAACTATACTGTGGTAGGCACATATGCATAACCGTATTTAATAGTTTCTGTCAACCAGATTCTTGATGACTGAGGAGATGAAGGAGATTTTTAAAACCTCATCTTGTCTGAGTTTGCGCCTAGCAGACAGCCACTGGTGCTGCTATGAACAATAAAAATAATGGCCTTTAATCTCATGAATTCAAAATTAGAAGATCACACTTTAAGAACTGTGTTGCTTTTTTAATTCTGTCAATTCACAGATTCCAGTTATGGTCTCCTGCATACTCTGGCTGGCTACGTCCATTCAGGTCTCAAACTCATTCTTTTTCTCTAAGAAACCTTTACCAACTGTGCCAGCCCCCCACGTTTTTTACTAAGTTGATATCAAGTCACAGTGTTCTCTTAACAACTTGTATTTTTCAATTCAACTTACTATGATTTCAGTTACAGAACTAGCGTCGTAAGGATTTATTGATTGTGTCTCCATTGTGTACTCTAACCAAAGGTCCCTAAGAGCAGGGATCTACGCTCACCCTGTTCATTACCGTAGCATCAGTCTGTGGCAGTGTATAATTAATTACTCAATAAATATTTGTTGAATGAATGAATGAAACATCATTATAAGATAAAGGGAAGACTTATATAAAGCCTTCACAAAATCCTACACTAGTGACCTATCACATTTTTAGATTATAGTATTCCCACAGGCAAAAGCCATTAAATTCCAAGTTCATTTTGTTGAGGGTGGGCACCTAAATATCCAATGGTTCTGCTGCCATTTATTAAAAGCTCTCTCTCTGTGCATTGCTTTTGTACCTTTGCCAAAAGCCAGTGGTCTACTTGTGGTGGATTTTTACCATGTATTCTTTTCCACTGATTTACTTATCTGCTTTGAAGCCACTTTTATGCTATTTTGATTATGGATTCTTGCAATCAGGTCATTTTATTCCTTCAATTTTCCCTTCCAAACTTTCTGGCTATTCTATGCCCTCCGCATTTCTATATGAAGTTTACAATCTGTTGCCAATTTCTACGCAAGCCTGCTGACATTTTGAATGGACTGCCTCCAATCTATAGATCAATTTGGAGAGAACGGATCTTGACAATGCGGAAGCCTTTGGCCTATGAACAAAGTATGTATCTCTGTCCCTTTAAGTTTTTACTAATTTCTCTCAGAAATATTTTATAGCTTTCGAGGTGATGATTTCTCACTTATTTGCTCAGAATTATCCCCAGTATTTCATATATTTTCATGCCATTATAAATGGTGTAATACTGTTTAGTTTACAGTTTTTCTGATGGTTTTATTGCTAGCATACAGAAATAGTTTATTTTAAATGCTGTGTATTTTATCCTTCAACCTTGCCAATAAAAGATATGACTCTACGTTGATTGACAAAGATGTCCTTGAAACTAACACTTAAATAAAGACATTTCACAAGTATTTTCAAAGCCAGCATTTTATAATTTGTATGAGTAATAAAGATCGTTGGGACATTGTCATGAGAATTGATTTCGGGATGTTACTATACTTGTATCACTCAAGCATGCTGTTCCGTGTTTTTCCCTGAGAAAACATGGAATAAATACAGACTGTAAGCCTCAATACTTTATAGAAATACTCATTAGTAGACACGACTAACAAATCCCATTTGAACAAATGAATGAATGACTACCACAGTGCACGGAAGATCAAATCTGAACACAGAAAATTCTCAACTGTCTCCCACCACAGCTTTAGGATGTATTGCTCCCTATCAGTAGAAACTCAAAAGCCAGAAGGCTTTTCCTAACTTCAATTTGATCACATTATATGATGAACAACTTCAGGCACATGTTTCATTTTTGCCTTAAACCTTGTCTGGGGGGAATGGCCAGTGGAGTAGCTTTCTGAAGAATTTAAACTGATTACAAAGTATTAAATTCTGTATCGTATATATGTGCCTTTTAGCTGGGTGATCCAGCTAGTTAAGTGTGTTCCACTTTCTTCCTATTTTCACATTTATCCTTTCTGCTGTTACGTTCTCAAAGACGCCAAGAATCCGAAACAACAGTTTTGTGTTGTTCAGGGCATATGAGTAATTCCACTCTCTTGTGAGACCTTCAGTCTATGAATGACTAAAAGCTCTGTCCACTGATGTGGAAGTTATTCTGATGCTAAAAAACATTGTTAGGCGGAAAGAAGTTTAGATTACCACCTTTGCCACACTTAAGGAGAAGCAGAAGATCAGAAGAAAAAGAAGGGAGAGGGGAGGAGGAGAGGCAAACCAAAAACAAAATCGCTGCTTTTTCATGTTATGGGTCGAAATTAACAGCCTCAGAATCCTCAACGCAAGCATCCTAGCAAATTGTCAAATACTTCACAGGGGATATTTCCTCAAGGTGGGGCACATTTAATGTCTGTTGCTCCTCTTCCAATCTCTGCTTTGGTAATCACAGTGGTTTTTGCAATACACTGTTGTTTCCAATAAAAGATCTGCTCTGTTGAGTTCGAGGAATTTGGGGACAGGAACCTCCTCCAAGCTGTCACATTTGGTCTCTTCACTCCCTGGCAAATGGTCAGGATCAAAAGACTCAGCCTTGAGAAGTGAGCCTGTTTGATAACACAGGACAACAGGCTTGCCAAGTTGTTTACTATTTGTCCCGCTGTTCATGTTCAACAAATCCACCTGATGCCACTGAATTAGTGAGTGATTTATGAAGGTTTGAGCACGTAGTTCTCAAACAAGGAAGTATCCCAGATGCAGTATTTATGAGCCTTTTTTTCCAATCAGCATCGCTTCTGTGTTTAACATGAAGTGTGTCTGTAGCCCAACATAAGTTCCTGACGGTATCATGGAGGTTAAAGAGCCCTGACTTCAGATGGCACAAAAATAACTTCAAAAATATTTCTCTTGGACCTGATCCCAACAGAATTATTAGAAATATTTCCTTTCAAATAATGTACAACCAAATTTTAGAGGTTACTCATCCTGAGTCCTCACATGGACCTCAAATAAGAGGAAGTAATTCTTAACAGCTTATGTCAATTGCTAATGTTCATAGGTATTTCCATCCAATAGCATAGAAAATAGCTTAAATGAAGTCACTAGCCTGCTTGTTGACAGAATATATTATTGAGCATTGAAGACCTATTAGGGAGGTTCTTGGTTCAACTTCTTTTGTGCTCCTAACAGTCCGGGTGTACGAAAAGGGATCCAGTGGAGACCATTAACTTTAACATTCTTGTGTGACAAAGCAGCAGCTGAGAACCAAGAAAATGAAATGACATGACCACATTCTCCATGTTTATTCCAAATAGGGCCGTGATGGTAGCACTGATCTATTGACACATGGTCTAAGTTATTACTAAGTAATGCTGCCTTCTGCAACGTTCTTTTTTCTTCTCCTTTTCTTCCCTCTCCTCTTTCTTCCTTGCTCCCTTAGTTCAGCCCTTCTCAGATGGGAACAATTTTGTCCCTTGAGGGATCATGTCTGGAGACATTTTTGGTTGTCACTACTGGAGAAGGAGTATTAATGGCACCAGGTGAGTGGAGGCTAGGGATGCTGCTAAACCTTCTACAATGTACAGGACAGCCCCCTGCCCTGACCAAGATTTACCTAGATTGAAATTTCAATAGTGCTGAAATTGATCAAGCCTGTTCTAGTTACAGTCTGCAGTGATTACAGGTGGGTACAACCTAGAATAGATTTTTTTAAAAGCAGAATCTTCTATATTCTTGATGACCTCTTATGCATAACTCCAGGAGGCAAATAAAAATAGTGTTCTCTTAGAATATATTTGAGCTCAAATGCAGAAGTTTTACATGTTATGAAGTCATGCAACAGAAAATTCAGTTCCTGTGTAACATTGAGTGTGAAAAAATTTGGCATTTAACCCATTTTAGTCAATTTGTTGTTTTTCAAGATCACTTGAAAAAAAAATACATAACAATGTTTAAAAGTGAAACCCAAATCAAACATTTGTAAGATTCTCAATTACCTCTACAGAGTATCAGAGTTCTGTGGACCACCTTTTGCTTTGATCTGTTTGTTATAAATCCCAAATAATGTATTTCAGGTGTTAAGACAGGATTTTTCAAAAAGTAAAACAGAAGACTTTTATACAAATATAAAATTAACAGGTGTCAAAAAGTAATAAATTAATGAGGAAACCAGTAAAACATCAGAACTGGTTCTGCGATTTCAAATACCACACACACACACACACACACACACACACACACAGAGTTAGAAATGAAGACATGACACAACTAGGCACTGGGCAATAAGATATACATTTGGGGTCATCTTTTCTACAGAATGGAAATTTTATCTCCACTGAACAAAACTCATTCACTTCCTCATGAACCAAAATCATTGCAACTTAACCTCTACCCCAAAAGAGTTGTAAATGAACTTAGACCCGTCAAAGGTGCATACCCCCATAGAGTCTAGGAATCCCAGACCAGAAAGGTGAGCTCAACAGTGCCCAGCACTCCACTGAAAGATACCTAGTGATCTCTTTTGCCTGGATTTCCCATTCTGTGCTAAAGTTTCTGTATTATGAAGAACTCTTTTTAGAGTTCAGAGTCACTTTCAGGTTTTACTTAACGATCTTACTCCTCCTGCATCCTGCCCCACCTCACCCCTAAACACACACACACACACACACACACACACACACACACACACACACACTGTTTCTAAGAAGCCCTACACAATTAGGTCAGCTGAGCCTACAGTTTTTAGGCCTCCCATTATAGAGAAGAAAATGTTAATTACTTAATGTAAAAATAAACCAGGAGAACACGTTTTTCTCACTGATTGCCTGACTGTATCCTGGTACTTACAGCTGAGAGGGAAATTAAATTATCATCACTGATTGGAAGTTCAATGCTTGTTTTTATTTGGGGAGCAATCTGGAAAGGAGATGCTATTAGGTAGAAGGGTAAAATGTGATCTCCATGTCGAGTGCTCGGCATGCCTACCTGGAAGGATGCAACAGAATTTCTAGAATTGAAATTCTTGCGGGTAATAAAACCATGGTGGTCCCATTTCTCCATGGAAAGGAAAAGAAAGGGAACATTTTTTCAAACATTTAATCTGAGTAAAAGAGAAACCAACTTGTGCCAGAAAAGTTATAAAATAGAGAAAAGCACAAAGAACACAAAATACACCTGTAATCCCCAGACCTAGAGATAAACCTTGCTAATCTATCAGTATAAATTTCTTTCCTTCTCATATAATTTATCTTTCTCAGTCCATTGTTCTTTTTTTTTACATGCACATATTTAAACACCTCATTTTTAGTACACGTTGTATACATAATTTTAACTTGCTTTTTTATGTAATGATACATTCGTCCCAATCCCTAAAAAATTTTGCAACTCCATTATAAGTGGGTGTGTGAATTTTAGAAGTAAAACATGGTTTGTATTAACGTTTGTCTAAAAATTATAAAAAAAATATAATTGCTTGCTTTTAGGTCTAATTTTGGATAAATGAAAAGACAATTAGGATTTTTTAATATAATTATTATGCATCTATATAGATGCCAACAGAAAAAAAGTACATACTGTATTAATGGAATTTCCCAAAACTGAATTTTGTCTTAAACTTTCTTAAATAAATCTTTGGCTTTATTTCACCCTTATTAGAGTTTTATCGGGTAGATCCAACAGAAGTGAAATGAGAAAATCTTACATTATGTAACGTATAGAAATTATATAAGAGGCACAGTACAATGTGGATAGGATTTCGTTTTCTGAATTTGGATGGTGTCACACAATACATTTGTACCCAAGTAACTCAAATTGTGCTTTTGTGTTCTTCTAGCTCAAATTCCATACTCTAAGAGTAAAGAACTCTAAAGAGTTCTTTTTTTTTTTTAATTTTTTTTTCAACGTTTATTTATTTTTGGGACAGAGAGAGAGCATGAACGGGGGAGGGGCAGAGAGAGAGGGAGACACAGAATCGGAAACAGGCTCCAGGCTCTGAGCCATCAGCCCAGAGCCCGAGGTGGGGCCTGAACTCCCAGACCTCGAGATCGTGACCTGGCTGAAGTCGGACGCTCAACCGACTGCGCCACCCAGGCGCCCCACTAAAGAGTTCTTTAATCAGAGATTATGAAGTAATAGGTTCAGAATAAAATATGGATTAACATGAGAAACAGGGAAAATTTACAATGCGTGATAATGAAGATCAAAACTACCAACAGATTCCAAAAACATATTTGGCGTTGATGATCTCTTTATCAGGGTAAACCTGAAGTTGAGAGGTTAGGAGTGAAGCAAACAGGAATTGAGTAAAATAACCCCAAAAGAACAAACAATATTTTATGCTTTTCCTCCTCTGCCCTCCTTCAGAGTTGGAGTTTCCCCACCTACACCCTTCATTAAATACACAAAGTGCCTCAGATTTTTTTTTCCACTTTCTCAGTTGAACATCATACTTTATCTAGCACAATACTGCAAAGTGAACAGTTTTATAATGTTTAGCATACAAAATACAAGGTTTATCTCAAAGAGTTCACACTGATTTTCTCCTTTGTGGTATTTGTAGGTTGCATTTTTTTTTTTTTTTTAATGGACCAGGCACGAGTCAATTCCATCTACATTTTTCCTGGTGTAAAATACCGGCGTAATTTATTTTAATCAATGTAGCCCTCAGCCATTTCAAATATCTTTAGGAAAAGGAATGGAAATCTCTAGAGAACAAGAAAACTGAAAAGTGTGAATCACCTACATTTCTCATTTACCCATGCTAATTAAGACCAAGCATTTGAAAGTTACCATCTGAAGGAAAATTAAGCCAATTAACCCACTGATGAAGATAATTTTCAATATTCTATCAAGAGGCAAAAATCTTCACCAGCCCTTCTTATTCCTACTGTGGAGATAATTTTCGAACTGTCTCTGAGTGCTAAGAACTAAAACGAGTGTCACGCCAGTTCTGTGGGTTCTAATTGCAACTTTTATTTAAATTCTGATTTTCTGCCCCACAGCTCGGTTTCTGATTGGTTGGACCTGATTGCTTTCTGCCTTGATTAGGTTTTATTTGTAGGCCCTTGGAAACTTGCATGGATGAACATTCTCTGAATTTAGAGGGGAATCCTCCTAAGATCTAGCTTTTCTAGGTCAACTGGAGCATAAGAACCACTAGAGGTTCTGTAGGAAAGGGATTAATTTGAGAGCATTAATTACCCAATAATTACAGCCTATGTATAAGTGACTCATAAAGATGTATTTCCAGATCTAAAGCTGTTCTCAGATTAATACATTTCTCTTTAATTTCACCATATGCAGCATTTTGTCATTTATGTACGCATGTATATATGGATGTATGTATTTATTTATTTCTGTGCTTGTAATCAGCCAGTATGGACAGCATAAAAAAAAAACCCTTACAGTAAAAATACCTTGACTAACTGAAAACTGAAACAGTTATTTTGCCCATTCCTTTATAAGACCTTTTTTTGCTTTGGGGAAGGGAGAGTGAAGTGTTTAAATTATATATAATAATTTAGTATTTATCATATATCACATATATGACCTATATCATACATATAAACCAGGAGCCTTTTCAACATAAATGAGAGTTGTAATTTTTATCTAAATCTTTAAACACTTTCAATATTTTAGAAAGCAATAAATTGGCTTGTACAGAATAACATGAAATAAAAATTGTTATTTTACATAGGGCCCTGTTCATGCTTTTGCTGCCTGCCGGCTTCTCAGTTTATGGTGCTCGCTCTAGGTTCTCCATGACTGGCACACGCTGCCATTTAGGCCTGCCTGTTTCCACCTCAAATAAGTTTGGGAAAATGTTGGTACCTTTCTGCCATGAGGAAAGTAGCCAACCATCTCTATCTAAGTTGCCATGATTTCCTCCTATATGTTATTTCTGGAATGAGACCATCTTAAACTTCCCTAACTACAAACAAGAGGAGATAACAATCCCATGAGTCTCCTTGGAGATAGAGGTGACACATTTTATGGTGTTATTTTTTTACACACAAAAAATTTTTACAGCACAGAGCTGACTTATAGGCATGTAATATTTTTACAGTACATTTAAAAAAATAAAACGCACAAGCAATTTATACTACTACTATGGAAGAGAGGTTCAAAGAGACTTTAAGAAAACTCTTTTTTCTTAATATTATGATATGTCAGTGCAAGTGACTACACATTTCATTCAACTATATTTACCATTAACAATAGGAGATTAAAATAGTTGTTCTCACTGTACACTGAATCTGGGAAAACACAGATCAAGAAAAAAAATCACCCTTCATTTTAGTTACAGCACAATCAAATCATGGCAGCAAAGTCCACGAGCACACCTCCAGAAACAAATGGTTCCTTCTCCTAAAAGCATTCAGTGAACAATTTTGACTTGTGGTGTGTTTGGAATGTCTAGAGGCACGTCTTTCCTGGTTTGGGCTATTACAATGAAATCTGTGATACTCCGGGCAAACAACTGTGGAAGCACAACAGAAGCCACCAGCTCCATCAGAGAACATGTCAAACAGCTAACTGTTCTGTGGCCATTTACCTAAGACGTGGACAGTGAGCCATGAAATCCAGGTATCTTTCTCCAGAAAGGCTCTTCATAGAGGGTTTACACCTCTCTTCCGTCTCTCCTGCTTCTCTTTCCAAGGGTTTTTGGAAAATTCTGAGTCACTTTCTTCAGTGAGGAATGGGACGATAAACCAAAGCAAAAGAACAAGCTCTGTTAGGTATAATTTCATTTTACAGAAAGCATAATCATGGTAGGGTTGCAACGTGCAAGGGAATGTGTCTTCACTTCCTATATCATCTATATCCTGGGATTGACTTTCTCAAACCCTTCTCATCGATGTCACGTTGGCATATACAGAGATAACCTAGTTGTAGCACTAACCCAGAGGAGTGCTCTGACAGACCCATTTGGGGATAGTATCTATGCAGTAGGGTAACATGTGGAGGTCTTAAATGAGCATTGCTACCCTCATGTATTATCTCCCTGACTTCATTGAGAGTTTACCTAGGCCACAGAATCAGTCTAACACTTGGGCTCCCTTGTAGTTTTTTGTCATTCAAGAGAAATAGGATACTTTTGACCTGGGCCACGTAAGAGACAAAAAACAAACAAACAAACAAACAAAAAAACCCCGTCATGCTACGAAATCTTAAGAGTGAGCATCAAAAGCATGTTCTGAAAAATCTGATCATGTCTTGTGCTAGGTTCTTTGGAAACAGACTCCCACTTACTAAGTCACCTGCAGAAGGTTTATGGGGGAGCACTCTTGAGAAATAAAAAAGGATTCAATGTCCTATTTTAACGACAAAGTTACATACAGTGGCTTCAAAGTGACCACTGCCCAAGGGAAAGAATACGTAACACACAGTTCAGTAGCACCGTGACTTAACACTTGGTTCTGCCTAGGGCTCCTTAAGTTAGTACATGATCATCTGAAATTACTCCTAAAACCAATTGCACCTGACTGATGTCTTGGTTCTAGGAAGGAGGCTGACCAAACCCAGTGATGATTGACATTGGCAAAGGGAACACATACTCTGAGGGGTAAGATCTTCTCATACTGGAAAGGATGCTGGATTTTACTCCTGTGCCAAGCTATTTGATGGCTTTGTTCCAGGTAGCTGCCTGGAACAATGGATAGAAAAGCATTCACTGAGCTCAATAGAAAAGTGGTCTCAGACTATTAGTGATGTCTGTCACAAGAGTCAGAGGGGGAAATGGTAGGATCTCTGCCAGCTGTTTTTGCTATTCCTGCTCTGGCTATAGAGGCTCATTTTCAAAAGCAGAGCCCTTGAGCAATGGCTTATCTAACACGAATTTCCTGGGCCAGTGAAAAAATTCAAAAGCTCTTTTAGCTTATTTACATGGGCAGTATCAAACGTTGCAACTAAAAAGATTTAATCCTTCGTCTATAACTTTCTCATGGAAGATTCTCATGAATTTCACTCAGTTGAAAGGGTTCTTTCTGATGGTATATATCCCTTTAAACAATTTAAAATGAGGCTAAGGGGTATGTGTATGCATATGTACGTGTTAGAGGCAAGAGTATATACCACACAGATGAGTAGAAATTCTATTTAAATCAGCCATAAAATTATGTGTCTGGTTAAAGAAAATAAGAAAAAAAAACTGACCAAGGTCTGCACAATACATGCAGAAAAATCACTTTATATTGTATTTAGATTGATTTGGATGACAACAGAAGGAGAAATGTAATGTAAAATGCCATAACTTTTACCACCCATCCGTGAGTAATACGCTGCTAAGATATAGCATATTTACAGTAGAAAGAAGGAGTCCAGATTTGTCCCAATTAACCTTGTAACTAGATGTACTCCAGTGCTTATTAATGACAGTAATGAGATGCAGACAAGACAATGCATTAAACATCATTGGCATATAAATTAAATTCACATACAGTTTAAAAGGAAGAGATACCTTTATGTACTGGACACGAAGGGAAATTATTAAGAAGCTATTTCATAAGAAAAAGCTAATTAGAAAGAAAATCCAATACTTTCTCTAGTGCTCATCTCCATCAGTGTTGGAAACAAGTTTGACCACGAACTAAGAAATTGTTCCCATTGAAATTACTGTGCAAGGTATGAAATTAATTTTATGATTGTCCCAATGGAAGCTACAGTAGCTACAAATACTTATATGCCCATTATCATTTTCCTCTATATTGGCCTACATTTTAATTTGCTTAGGTTTCCATCTAAAGCTTATGAATAATTTAAAATAGAGCTTCTGCTGTCTTTACAGCAAAATAATGATAGATAGGAGAACAAGATAGACATTTTGCTGTACACAGAATTCAAACTCGACAGCAAAAAAAAAATGTGAAATATATTCAGGAAGATTGTTTTAAAGGGCAGGTGTAAGACTCTATAATACAGGGTAGCTCAGTATCCAATCTTTGACAAAATGACCATGATTCAAAATATTTGGTAATTAGCCAGAAGGATTCCAGACAGGATTGGGGTGTTCTATGCTAACTACAGAAGCATACAGTTATATATATAGCATCAGAAGATGGTGTTCCCTATATTAGGAGGAGAATCTACATTCTTTTCAAAGCTCCAACAGTCGAAATTTGATGAGGACATTGACCTCTCCTGACAGTTTTTAGAAAATATTAGCATATTGAAAGGCTGAAAACAAAACTAGGTCTTCCCAATTGTCACAGGCTAATAACTACTGTTTTTCCCTCCCCCAGATCTAACTAAAAACCAGAGCCAATCTGACAAAAGCAGCAACCAAAAAGGAGGGGGAACTCCTCCCACTCACCTATGTAATAAACATCAAACAATCAGGCTGGCACCGACATTAAGTACAATAGTGTCAGAGTCACCATTAGAAATCAATCAAAGACATTTTTCTTTTGTGAGTTTTTTTTTTTTCTTTTAATTCACAGCAACTCAGAGAACCAAAGAGGAAAAACAAGCTTCTAAACAAAAACGAAATTAGTAACAGCAGACCCATTGCCAAGGGCAACATGCATTTGACAGAAGAGGAGATGACAGATGAGTCCTCATTCCCAGCCTACGTTTTGTCTACAAAATGAATTCATAATATCTTAAATATTATCAGGCACGCTTTGCTCACCTTTGTTCTACAGAATGGAAGGGGGCTGTATAGGCAGAAGTCAACAGAGGTGTAATTTCCTCCATGTGCCCACTTGCGATCCTCCCCAGTTACAGTTGACCGTAATTGTTGTAGTTCCTCTACCCACCCCCCACCCCAACCTCTTCATCTTGTCTCTGTATTCATAGATCTTTCCTTTCTCTCTTCTTCTCCTCCACTGTGAAGTCAGCTGCCATTGTCTAGTTTCTGTCACTGGGACCAGGAGTTTTTAAGAATCACATGAAATACTCTTAATCAATATCATGCTTGAAGTCAATTCAAGAGACTTCATTGTTTAACACTAGAAGTTGCCAGGGTTCATCCACGGAAACCTCCTTGTTTCATAAATGAGAAAATTGCAATCCAGAAAGTTTACATGGTTTAATCAAGGTCACATGAAATATGTAACATTGTTGAGCAAACTGTTTTCAGTAGTATCGCACTCTGATTCTGATTCTCTCAAAAGCTCATGGGAAGACCAGGCATTAGTTATCACCACTTTATAGATTAAAAAAAAATGCAGGCTCAGAGAAGTGCATTAATTCACCCAAGGTCACACAGTAATGACAGCTTTGCTGACTGCAAGTATAGCCCTACAGTATGCCACTCTAGTATGATAACACAATAGGTAGGTTACTCACAAAAAATATAAATATCTATCTTTATATTCCACGGGAAGTGTTAGTTTCACTTTCAGTAATTTACCCCTAACTCCAAAGTAAACTAATCAGTTTGATAAAGACTGTCATCTCAGTGTATTTACAAGCTCTATGAATTTAATACAAAATGGGCCACGGTTTACTTCTCAATACCTTACATCATGAGATAAGCTGAACTGAACCCATCATAATGGGTTTATATGTGTTATTGATCAAAGCAAATCAGTCTTACACTTTACAAAATTTGGGCCTGTCACATAAGACTTTATGAATTGTCTAATGATTACAAACTAGAGATTTTCAGAGAGCTCTCAATGGAACAAAATTATCTAAGACAAATGTAGGACAGATATCAAAAATTATTCTGGTACTCTACATATTAAGCTCTTTGATACAAAAGACTGGATTCTCTCTTCTCCCATTTTTTTTCTTTGCCTGATAAGCTTCAGAACAGTTTCTATAAAGGACTAGCTAGAAAACAATATCGAGCTTTCAAGCACACGATGTTTAGACAGGCTGCAAAGGTAACAAAAGGTACAATTAACAGAAGCTACCGCAAACTAATAATGGCAGAGCTATTTATTATTGAATCATCTTCCTCTAATTTTAGAAACTGAAGACCTTCATTCCCTATTGTCCATATTTTAATTAATGCCTATTATTTTCCCTAAATAGTGCCCTCTTTTGACATGCTATTTATACACACAATTTCTGAAAATATACAGAATATGCATGGCAAGCAGAATCTCCACAAAATGTTTTGTACGATGTATTTGGGTCTTCTCTTTTGTCTCAGGAATGTCTTGAGGACAAATTAGTAGTGGTGCCCTCTTGGGGGTATTCAGCTTTCAGTTTCTTTTTATGTAATTTTAATATTTGATGTTGTATTTTGATTACTCTGCGTACATTTTCTGCTTCGCTATTAATTTGGCTTCTGCAGGACAGGCTTACATTAAGGCATTTCAGTTGGGTGCTGATTGGACTTTTTCTGGTCCTTTTCAGGGTGACTTTGGACAAACCCACTGGTGTGATCACACATAGAGTGTTTTAAGAAGGCTTATTCACATAGAACAACTGACACAGGAATATTTGTCCAGACTAAATGAAGTGTGGCCTAAATTTCTACTGAAGCAATAGAGTTCAGCTTGACATAGGGAAACAATAGAGACTGAACACCAGAGCAGATTACTAAAGAAGGCTAATTAATCCATACTTGTGGATATCTAGAATTATAGTACTTCAAATGTTTTTCAGGGTAGAAGCTTCAGAACACAACAGATATTTGACATATCCTCCATTTGTTTGATATTTTGATTCCTTCTTTCTCAGTTATCTTAAATTAGTAAAAAGAAGTTTTAAAGTCTTATTTTTAGGATATTTTCTTAAGAAATGCAGACTCAATGTTTTTTTTTTTTTAAAAAATAACCTGCCAAGTTGAATAGGCTGTCATTCCCAAAGTCAGCTTCTCAGGCCTCAATTTGCTTATACTAAGCCCAACCCCACTGTGCTCTGGTGGACTGCCCTTCCAAGTCAGGCTTGCCTCAGTCCCAGCGGAGCAGGCCCCTCCTCCAGAAGACCAGCACAACCTCCTGCCCACACCATGTGTTCTGACCAGAGAGTTCTACAGGGCCTCAGTTCTGGTGGAGTTGGTGCCAAGTCTCATTTCACAAGCAGACCAGAGCACACCTAGTTAAAACTTGTCACATTCAGGTCAGAGACCAAACACTGCCCACAGCAGGCAAAGAGAGCCTCTGTAGATGACTGACCTGAAGGACAGAGCACCCAAAACACAGTAGTGGAGCACACACAGCACACACTGGAGATACTCCCTGAAGTGCTGATCCTTGGGCACACCTGACCTCTTCTTCATAAAGCCTTTACTTTCAGGAGCAGGAGACTGAAGTGACTTTTCTAACATAGAGAGGAAGACAGAGACTTAGATAAAACAACAAGACAGAGTAATTCATCCCACATGAAAGAACAAGATAAGATCAAAGCGAGATAACTAAGTGAAAAAGATATAAGTAACATGCCTGATGGAGAATATAAAGCAATAATCATAAGGATACTCACTGGAATTGAGAAAAGAATCCAAGACATCAGTGAGACCCTTACCACAGAGATAAAATAATTAAAAAATAATGCAGAAGAGTACAATAAATGAGATTGGAAACCAGCCTGATGCAATGAACACAAGGCTTCAAGAAGCAGAGGAACAAATAACTGATATAGAAGACAAAGTAATGGAAAATAACAAAGCTGAACAGAAGAGAGACAAACCTCAATTATGACTTGAAATATTTTGTGGTTAGTTGAACTAAGTGTGTGTGTATACATATACATATATATATATATATATATGTAATATATTTTTAAAAATTTTAACATTTATTTTTGAGACAGAGAGAGACAGAGCATGAACGGGGGAGGGGCAGAGAGAGAGGGAGACACAGAATCGGAAGCAGGCTCTGGGCTCAGAGCCATCAGCCCAGCGCCCGATGTGGGGCTCGAACTCCCGGACCATGAGATCGTGACCTGAGCTGAAGTCGGATGCTTAACCAACTGAGCCACCCAGGCACCCCTATATGTAATATATTTTAAACATGAAATGTATCTACTTGTACAATCTCTAAGAGATGCAAGGCACAAGCATATTGGTGATATATTAAGAACACCTTTACTCAGCATCCTTATTTTATTCAGGATGTCACCTATGCTTGAAAACCACCAACTATATTCTGTTTGATCTCTGCCACGTCACAGCAGGTCATCTCTCTGATATCAACACAGGCAAAAGAGACACTGTGTTGAAACACCATGAATGTGCTGTTGATCTGTGCTTAAGACTTCATCAGAACCTGAAATGAGACTTTATTATATCTCATTTCACATCGAACATTTCTGCATCATTTGTTACTGGATGCACAAAGCCACCACTTGGTAAATAGACAACTCTTCCTACATTTTATTTGTTCTTTTGCCTTTGTCACTTTGCATACACCAAAACATTCCTCCAGGTTTAGGGAAAAAGTAAACAATCTAGACAGTTCAATCTTATGTGTGTTTCACAAATTATTTTAATGATCAAATATTTTGTTAAATATGCCATGTATTAAAAATTAGTAAACACATTGTTACAGGAAGGTTGTCAGCCTGGTATGTTTAAACTAGAGGGGATATATGATATAATATGGGCTTGAGTCCTACACTCCATCACACTTAAAGATGTCTGTCTAATCACTTTGCTAAGTTAAAATAAGTCCATAATTGTTAATATGTTTTTACATATTCAACGCATGAAGTTTAACTGCTTCTTTTAATTTCATCAGTGTTGAATTAGTCCTTTAAAAGCTTCCCCTCATTAACGTAAAAGGAAATTGAGAGGAAAAATGAATAGAATGAGTTGTGAGATCATTAAAATTATTCAAAACCAGGAGGAAATGTCCTTCTTGCTTCCAAATATCATAAGCACTTTTTGTTAGATATTTCATGTGTTTATACATTTTCCATCATTCCAAAGCACAAGCAAAATCATTCTCATCATTATACATATACTGTCATATCTACTTAGCCCAAGAACCAAAGCTTCCAATGTCTAGAAATAAACAACAAAAAATGTTGCTGATTCTGTTATCATGAATGGACAGGCTGAATGTTTCTCATCTAATGTTACTGTGGGCAGAGGAAAGCTCTGAATGAAATATTCAAGAAGAGTCTTCTATAAAAGGAATTTTCTGTCCACAAATCAAGAACTAGTTCATGTATTTAAAATCCTTACCTCTAGAAAGACTCAAATCTAAGCCACCCAAACAGACTGAATCTGATAAAATGTAAAAATCTTCTCTGAAAATAAACACTGAATCTCAATCTGCCTCCATTTTAGCCTCAACAATTCTGCTATATTCTGGTCTCTGTTGGCTTTAATGTACTACAATGTACCACCTTTCAGACTATAATTGTGCTACTTTAGGTAGATCAATGGTGGCCTTCAAAGGAAAGGAAATCCAATTGGGGAAATGCAAGAGACAAATGTTCATCAGTAATAATCAATCTCAAATGCTCCTGCCTTCTTAGATACAAGAGTGAATGAGAGAGCATCTAGGCCCTCAGCAAGTATATAGCATAGTGAGTGGTTACAGTACCCAGAAATTTTACAAAGAAAAATGAAAGGTGCACATTTCTTAGGAGTTGAGAAAAGAAACATTATTATTGGTGAAGTCATTCCTCGGCCATGTCCATCTCAAAACAAGCCTTTATAGTAATTTTTAACATCAGTTTCATGGTAGCTTTTTCTGTTTTATGACAGTAGGGACACAGTTAAATTATAATTTCACAAGGTAATTTTGTTACCTTATTTTAAGTCACAGCCTCATCAAACTTGAATGTTAGTCACAAATTTTAAAATTATGGAGCTTCAATTTTATTGCCCCTTTCCAATCCTCATTACCATATGGAAGATTCTAAAAAGTCCTATAGTCAAGAAAACTGCGTTGATTCCCTATCTCTCTAACTTGTTTGCTTCTGGATACCTTTTTTTTTTATCCTTCTTAAGTACCCCCCTTTTTTTTTTTTAAATTTTTTTTTCAACGTTTATTTATTTTGGGGACAGAGAGAGACAGAGCATGAACGGGTGAGGGGCAGAGAGAGAGGGAGACACAGAATTGGAAACAGGCTCCAGGCTCTGAGCCATCAGCCCAGAGCCCGACGCGGGGCTCGAACTCACGGACCGCAAGATCGTGACCTGGCTGAAGTCGGACGCTTAACCGACTGCGCCACCCAGGCACCCCCCCCCCCTTTTTTTTAAGTAAGCTCTACATCCAATGTGGGGCTCCAACTCAGGACCCTCAAATCAACAATCACGTGCTCCTTTGACCAAGCTAGCCATGTGTTCCTCTTTCTCAAGTATCTTCTACTTAGACCTTTGGGAGTTAAGTTCTAAACATATCTTAGAAAAAGGACTACGTTTTCTAGGTTCCTAGTGTTGACTGTCAATGTCTTGGGTCTTTTGTGGTGGTTGTTTGTTTTTTGCTTTCTTGGTTTTGTTTTTAGATATCCTAGCTGACAAGAAGCTTGGGAGAGTGATTAAGAACTAGGGGTAAGTGGCAGCCAAAGCATCAGGACCAAGGACTGCATCCTCCTCTTCTTTGTAGCTGCAGAACAAACACAATACCTGGTCTACCAGAATATGTCATTTAGCTTGGTGGAATATAGGTTGTAGAAAAGATTCACAAGCAGGATCTAGTGAGGAGGTCAAACATGGATGCCAAGAACACACAGAAAATGGTGAGATTCAAAGACGTTGAAAATGAAATGTAGAGTAGTTTAGGGAGCAAAGAGTTTTGAGTTCAGAAGTCTGAGGGTTCGTATGCAAAGCCACATCTCTGAAGGACGTAAGGACACCAGGGTTAAATATATCTCACTCTGTGAGGCTATTCTTTTCTAATTTCTGAAGCCAAAAGGGGTAATAAAAGCAGGGGTACATTTTAAAAATAGTAGATCATCACTGATGTGTTAATTGTGCCTTGAAAGATCTTTGGCCCCAAGACATCTTAGTAATACAGACCACACCCCCTCATTTTACAGAAGAGGAAACAAAATGTGAGGAAGCTTAAATGACACAGACAATGTCTTGGGGCCCATTTTGTAATCAGAATACATGCCTACACCTACTGTGGTCAGCATTCTTTACCAATAGGAAAAAAATCTTAGTCCATTGAGAACTTTTTTAAGTGATTTTTGTTTTGTGTGCAGTAACGTTTCTTACAAGTGATATTTAAGTTTCATTGTACTTCATGAAATTAATCTCCCCAAAAAATTAAAACGTCATTCCCAAATTTTTATGACACCAATAATGTATCACAATCAAATATATTTTTGACAAAATGTCACACAATAGTTGTTGGTACCAATAATTATATTAGCTCATCACAAATAGTTTCACAGGAAGATTCTCAATTATCTGACCATTTATATTTAATGTTACAGTACTCTACTGGGTCTGTTGTCTTAATGTTTTTTTTTGTTTGTCTCATCTATTCTTTGTCCTCTTTTCCTTCTTCTCCTATCTTCTTTTAGATTGAGATGTTTTTAGATTCCAATTAATCTACCGTATCAGCCTCTTGGCTTGTTTAGCTATACTTACTCGCTTTATTTCTTAGTTGTTGCTGTAGGATTATAGCAGGCATGCTTTACTTGTCACCATCTACCTTCAAATAAGACTATATCATATCATGTAGACTATAAAATCTTCCATTTCTCTTCTCCCATCCTTTGTGCTCCTGTTACTATAAATTTTATTTCTATATCAGTTTAAATTTTCTTATTGCCATCTTTAAACAATTGCCTTCTAAATTTTCAAAGCCACTAAAGCAAAATGTTTTACATTTGCTTCATATGGATACCATTTCTGGGCTCCTTAAACATTTCTTGAAGTACAGGTCTGTTGACAATAAGTTGTCTCAGATTCCTTCTAAAAAATTACAGCACTTTTATTTTTAAAGCATATCTTCACTGGATACAGAATTCTACATATATTTCTGTTCTTTCAGAACTTTAATGATGTTGTTCCATTGCCTTCTGGTTTTAATCGCTACTGAGAACCTCGTAATAACTAGTATCTTTGTCTCCATTGTTTAATACAACTTTCTGTTTTTATGATTTTTTTTCCTTCATCACTGGTTTCTAAAATTTTGTTATAATGTGCCTTGGCATAATTTTGTGTTAATCCTGCTTTTGGTTCATTGAGCTTCTTGGTTCTTTGAGTTTATACTCATAAAATCTGGACACATTTTTTCTGTCTTGTTTCCCTCTTTCCTTCTGAACAACGGCATGTGCATTGGACTGCTTGACACTATCCTACAAATCACTGAGTTCCATTCATTATTTTCATAGCTTTTTTCTTCCTTTGTGCCTAAGTTTGGATAGTTTCTATTCTACTGCAATGTCTTCAAGCTCATTGACTTTTTTCCCTACAGTGTCTAATCTGCTATTGAAAACAACCAGTGAATGTTTTATATTAGCTACTGTATTTTCACTTCTAGAAGGTACATTTGGCTATCCTTACATAAATCCCACTCGTATACTTTTATGTTCACGTTTTCCTTTAAGCCTTTGAACATATTCATAGTAGCTATCTCCAAATCCTATCATCTCTATCTTTGTGGGCCTATTTTTATTGAATGATTTTTCTTCTGGTTGTGGATTACATTTTTCCTCCTCTCTTTACTACACTAACCATATGAAGCCATTTTTAGTTAAATTCTGATAATTTTCTTGAGTGTTTGGATTTTTACTTCTTTAAAAAGTATCCAGGATTTTTCTTTTTTTTTTTTTCTTTCAGGCCAGCATTAAGCTTTATCCTTGGAGTCTTGTTTTAAAACTCTGCTGGAGCAGAAGAATTAAAGAAGAATATTTAGGGTTTAGCTTACCTACTACTATGGTGTGACCTTTTTTGCTATCTGCTAAATGTCACAGTTTCAATGAGATTGTGTCACATTACCCTGTTGGAATTTCATTATCTCCCACCCTTTTGAGCTCTGGGAGTTATTCTACTTAAAACTACCTGGCAGTTATTCTTTCACTGGTGTTTTTTCTTTGCTGGCCTCAGGGATTCTCACCTTACACCCGAACAGTTTAGTATTTTGCCAAAGACTCAAGGTGACCCTTTATAAATTTCTGAAGCTTTTTCTCAGTGTACTTCCCTTCTCTCCTGTACTCTGTTCATCAAACTCCAGATGTTCCAGGTTCACCAAACTCTGAACTCTGTGTCCTCAACTCAGGGAGACTGTTGTGCTTTGCTTAGATTCCCTTCCCTACACTGCTGTCTGTAAAGTATCTCATACAGAAATTCAGGGAAATCACAGGGCTTGCTGCCTTTTTTCCCCCTTCTCTTAGGGATCACAGTCTTACGTTGCATTTTATCTGATTTCATTTCTTATCTTTTGATCAGATCTGGTTGTTCATGACCTAAGTACAAATCTAATACCACCACTCCATCATTCTTAGAAGCAGAAGAGAATCATACTTATTTAATAAGAGAATATCTAAATTAATTCAAACTATATACAATCCTTACTATGGTTTTTATTCTTATGCTTGAATCCCAAGAAGATTAATTATATCAAGTCAGCCTAGCTCCTTCCCATCTGGTCCTCTCTGTCTACCGGGTATCTCTGAATCTTGACAAGATCAAAACTGCCATATGGAAGCATATCTACAAGGGTCCAGGTCAATATAAGGTTCATTAATGTCTTATATGGGTTACATTTGATGCACAACATTCCTAGGTCTCAAAGTCATAGATAATGAGTTATTTCTCAATTGCATAACTTTAAATATCAACAAATCCTTCCAAAATATAAGCAAAGCATTGTGATAACGATGGTAAGGATACTGGGAAAATAAGAAGCTATGTAATATCCATGATGAATGCACGCCCAATCAGCTTAAAGGTAATAGCAGTAAAAAGTCTTAATCACACAGATATTTAAGATATAACCAAAAAAATTCATTCACAACTCATGAATGTTTCAATAAAGTCACTATTTTGAAAGTTGATGAAAAAAACATTTGAGACTGCTTCCAAACATGGACCTTGTATTTTGAAAACTATAAGCTATTTGTCAAAATCTGGAAATTTTTTATAGATGCTATGAGTGAAATTGGATAGAAAGCATAATATCTGTTCTGGGTCAAGAAAAATCTTTTAGCAAATTTAAGGAAATTTCTGCAAAAACACACACACATACGTGTATATATATGCATTATATACACACAGATACACATATGTGTACATTTATCTATATATCTTTATCTATGATCAGAGGATCCAAATGAGGACATTTGGTAATCCTATTACAAGATTTCTTTACAGCAGGAGTCAGCAAACATTTTATGTAAAGAACTCTATCATGAATATTTTAGACTTTGTCACAAGTGCTCAACTCTGCCATTGTGGTGGGAAAGCAGCCATAGAAAATAAGGAAATGAATGGGTGGGGCTGTGTTCCAATCAAATTTTATTTACACAAAAGGTGGTGAGCCAGTTTTGGCTTGTGAGTAATAGTCTGCCAATTAGTGATCTATAGTACAGGAGAACCAAAAGACCTAAAGCCACTTGCAGATAGATGCATTATGTAGAGTCAGCTTTGAACCATTAAGACAAAGTATGTGCCCATCTCTTGTATAAGCACAATATGGAGTCAGTGACATTCAAGGGCTAGAAATCAACCCAGATGCGTATCTGTCTGTTCACATTTCAATCCATGTATGTGCTTGTTTCCATTTTCCTTTTTGGCCCCCACTCCTGGCTTTGGGGATTTGTTTGGTCTCGGTAGCAATTCTCCAGGAAAAAAAAAAATGACTGGTTTTTTTGTCTCTGGCTTTTTTGCTCTTGAGTCCCTGAGGCAGGATACCCAAACTTGATTTTGTCTCTATGTCGCCAAACTTGGATGGGTCTACCTAGACCAAGGTGTGGGATAGGCATATGGCCTCTTAAGCCTATCATTTGAATTTTACATATTATTTTGCAGAATAAGGTTATCCAAACCATCTTTTTTTTTCTGCACCTCCCTAAATTCACCTCAAAAACACAACACAACTGACTTACAAACTGGACATCTGTGACTATACATCAGAAGCTCTGACTTCTATCAGGTTGGTTAGGCAGAAACGACCATCAGACACATGGTTTATGATTTTGAAATAAATACCTTTAATAGATTTTATCTGATACTCTACCAGTTTTGGTATGTAGAGCCTTCAGAAAAATATGCCAACCGAAACCACGTACGATCGACTTCATAAAACAATGAGCTGCTGTGAGATTTTAATGAAGACAATGCATATAAAGTGCCCATGACAATACGCGTCAAATGGGAGACATTCAAACATTACTTCCAGGACTGCAACATAGCAGACATGGGAAAAAATACCACCTGAACTAATCCAATTCAGTAACAGGAATGTCTACTTTCAGATGGTGGTTTAGTAAGAAATACGTGTTTTATTATTCCTCCATTCAAGTTCTAGTACTTTAGAATGAATACCAACTGAAATTCTAAGGAACCAAGATGCTGCAAACAACCACTCATTCCCCGAGAAGGCACTCTATATAAATATACATATTACCTCTATAGAATAAATCTCAGGTGACAGATCATATTCAAAGACAAGAACATAATAGACCAAGATTTTAGCAGAGTGTATAGGGTCACACTTTTATGTAACCCTGGAAAAATGAGGCCAGTTAATTATCTGTTGAATTTTGGTAAGCACAAAAGACATACTCAAGAAATACGATTAGCGAGAGGAGAACAAGAAGGGCT
Source organism: Prionailurus bengalensis (assembly GCF_016509475.1). NCBI lineage: Eukaryota > Metazoa > Chordata > Mammalia > Carnivora > Felidae > Prionailurus > Prionailurus bengalensis. The sequence continues at coordinate 37,713,895 of NC_057348.1, read as the reverse complement.
TCAGCCAAGGTTTGTAAAAATAAACTTCAGTATAAAGAAGAACCTTGTAAATGTTTGCTCATGACTTTCTTCAAAAAAGCAAAATAAAATATTTAATAATCTCTTTCATATGGCATAATTTCACTAGTTTTTGCCTTAGGCAAAAGGAAGATATTTGCCAATGAATTTGCTTTGAGCTTTTTCAAAAAGGAAACCTAAGCTAAAAAGGTACATTTCTTTTAGCAAGAAATAGATCCTCAGACTAAATCTTAACCACATTTTCAATAATGTTTTTGAATTGCAAAAACAGTGAAAATAAATAGGAAAAAAAATCCAGAAAAAAATTGGAACAAAATTATGGAAAAGTTAGAATTGAGAATTAGCAAAAAATTTTATTCTTAGGAAATAAACTGATTTGTGATTCTGTTTCATTTTCACGTTATTCAGGGGAACCAGTAAACTTACAACTGATTATTTTATCCAAATGACCAAGAATTATTTTTTTATTCAAAAACATTAATGAGAATCCTTTAACCCAAAGTACTTGAGACTGCCTTATGTGAAAGCAGGGCAGGAGCCTACACTGAAACTTGCATTCTGGAATTATGTAGACTTTCTCAAGCATCAAAGAATTCAAAATTTACCTAAATTATTGCCTCATCTAGAAAACGAGAGATCTTCATTTTGGCTTTCCTATCTTGAGGTATATAGTGGATAGAAAGACAGTCCCCAAAAAACCTTTACCCATGTGGGCTCCACTAAAATGTAATGGCAGATCCATCTTTTGCCCATAGAGAGAATGTAAATATCTATTATATAAATTATGAGTGTGAACAAGAAAAGAATTTGGCTTTAAGAATGAAGGGAACAAAAGTAAAAGAATAGACCAGCTTACAGCACTGATGAGCCTTATTTTGACAATAATCCTTAACTGTAATATAAAGTGATATATTCTCTTTAGAGATTCACAGTGACAATCATCACTAACTCCCTCGAACATTCCCCTGACTCAATGTTTTCTACACCAGAGATTCATGTACCAAATTCCTCATTCTTTCCAGGTTTGTATGCCATGTCTACTAATTGCTTTTAACCAACCAGATTTTTTTTTCTTGATTAAATGCATTTAACAAGAAAACTTAATGCCACCATAAAATGAAGGCTTTGGCATTCCAGTAATATTTTGAATACATATTAAATTCAAAAGTGTTATTAAAAATGTTTATCAATATTATCACATAAAATCCTCACATACTCTCCTTAGTCCACTTAAAGAAAAACTACCCTATATTAGAAATGTGTAATTCGAAATAATGAGAACACTAATATCCATGAAAGTGTTTTTTAATCATAAACATTTTGCTAAAATGCTATCAATAGATTGTGTATATATATATATATATATATATATATATACACACACACACACACACACATACATACATACACATATATTCATATATATATATATATATATATATATATATTTAATTACCTGGACCTCTAGTTGGTCTACAGCCTGGGAGGAAGCTAACAGTAAAGAATAACCAAGTCCTTTTATTAACCACTACCATATTTGCTAGCATTTTATCAGGCTCTTGAGTTGAATACAATTTATTCGCATGAGAGCTCAATGACTTGGGTACTTTTGCCAACTCCCCTCTCCACCCTCCCCCAGTCCCCACCTTATTTTACAGATGAAAGAAACTTGGTTTCAAAGAATTTAAACAATTAAAAGGGTACAACTAGAATGTGCCTATTATCTGTCCTATTGCAACATCTCTCTCCAAAAACTAAGACAATGAGGATGTCGCGGAACAGGAGTTGATGGGCTGCTTATTACAAGTAAAAACATTTCTGTCTCTATTTCCATTGTAAATTTCTCTAAGACTAAAGTCGCAAGATTCATATATTGTCTTTCAGATGCGTCTAGCTCTAAAACAGAATTCATCTAAGACCCACATTTTCAAATGATCATTCAAAGATGAATTAAGGTATATTTCTCATTAGCTCAACTCCATTTTTTTTCAGTCTATTAACTTATTTATATGGAAGCCTTAGTTTCATAAAGCAATATAAATCATATTTTGTCACATGCTCATAATTTTGGAGTTAAGAAATTTTGGCTCCCAAAAGCCATGAGGCTGACAGATAGCTGTAGTAATTCCAACAAATCTATATTTATGTGAGTCTCAGCAGAGCATCGAGCATTTACATTTTTTACCACACACTCCCTATGTTGTTGATGAAGTGAAAAGTCAAATTTGAAGAGATGAGTATAAAATTTACAGGACATCTTTAGGATTCCACAAATTATGAAGAGTTACTTCAGGTCATATAAAAGCTATTTTGTAAAGTATTCCTTTAATATTTAAAAAATGCTTCAGAAACATCTGCTATTTACATAAACTGGTCAAACAAATGGCTTAGTCAAGGATCACAAAGATGTATGCTACTGAGAAAAAAATTAGTAATGAGAATGTGCTATGTTTATTTGAATGTTAAAACGAATCCATTGCTTCAGAAATTTCTCTATTTGTTAAAAAAAAACAGGTTTGTAAATTATGGAAACATAGGAATACATGGTGGGACTATGTGTTAAGATATGATCTACAAAAGTATTTTGAATCCGTTTTGGATGAAAAGTCTTTAATTTACTTTAGTCCAAAATATACAGAAAACCTTGTTCATTCTCAAATGAGATCAGTAAAAAATGATCCTAGGATAAAACCAATATGAGTAATTATCTCACTTTCTTCTCAAATGTTACACGTATTCAAACCACTCAAACACCTATGTAATTTTATAGTTTTCTTTTAAATACCTACTCTATAACCCTGGGCATTTTTTTCCTAAATTGCTCTGGTGTTATTGTTATGTAGCACAGATTGGCCCCGAGACATTTTGCTTCCAGACCCTGGCCACTATGACCACTGTTACTTAACATTGTTTTGGCAATTCTAGGTAAATTAGTTAGGGAAGATATAATACGTATCTATTAGAAATGAAAAGATAACGTCAAATATTTGCTATGATAGAAAAGCTAAGCAAATCAGAATTAAGAAGCTTTACTTCTTATTCAACAATATTCATAACAAAAAGTACAAAGAAGTTGGATTATACATTTTGTCTAATCTATTAGGAAGTAAAAACCAAATACTCTGGTGTGGGTACTGTGAGACTAGCTTTCTTTTCCTCAATGTTGAGAATGTAAATGGTATTATCTTTCTCAAGGTAATTAGATCATAAATATTAACTTATTTATGCCTTTGATCTGATCATTTTACTTTTAGGATTCTTTTCTAAGAAAATTAAATGAAGTTCAATATATTATTATAACTGTGATAACTATATTATTATCATAACTGTATATATATCACGCACATAAATCAAAAAGTTGATTTTCAACAATGGAGAAATGATTATTCTGTAATCCCTCTCAACATTTGCCAAACATTAAAAATCATTTTCCTAGAAGAGAACAAATGAAAAATCTTCTGATGCAACAATAAGCTAAAATATGCAATACAAACCTGAGGAAATATATCAATGCAACACTGAACGTTTCTTCCTGGTGGAATTTGTGGCGATGGCTGTTTTCTTCTTAATCATATTAAATACCAAAGGGTATATAACGATTTGGTACACTTTCTTGTTGTTTTCTGTTTTTATGTAGTGGACCATAGTCCAAATAAAGAACTCATTAAGTATTTGCTAAATCTGCTTTTCCATTCAAAGCCAAATTAAAATTTACACAGATAAGCAAGTAATACCATTTTTCTTTAATTAGATTAGCTTCTTAAGTCCTCCTGAGTTACTTCCTTTATCCTTCCCCAAACTCTTCCCCCTCTGCCCTAACATTTAAGAATAAGACATGATACTTTTGCTTTCAGGTTCTTTGTGCTGACTTTTTGTAATACAGATACTCTGATTATTCTGGAAGTTATGTTTCTAAGCCAGGTTTCATTCTACAACTCTAGAATCACAGAATCAGCTGTCCATTTGAAATCCCAATTTGGATATCTATAGGCTTTTCACTTACTGTATCCAAAGTCTACAATATTCTGGTTGTGGTTTGGTCACTGCCCCATATCCCTAGAACAATGGAGGAACCATGGCTTAGACATAGTAGATGCTCATTAATGTTAAACAATTAATGCTTAAATGTTTGCTGAATGAATAAATGCCTGAATTATTACCCAAAGGGCCTGTGAGCTTGTGTAATAGTCACAGAGCAACTCAACATGGTTGAGGATCATTGAAGGAGTTGATTTCTTAAATACTCTACAATTATGGTTGTTAGTTACTGAATGAGACCTGGAAATGACTGCAAAAGAATCCTGTGTTTCGGCCTAACCTTTCATAATATGTAACGCCATTTCATATTTGTTTACATCACTTCAGTCTTTCAACAAACTGTGAATCAGTCACAGGAGATAATCTTTTTTTTCTTGTCATAAATGGAGAAAATAATAGTAGCTGTCATTTTTGAAACACCTACTGTATGCTAGGCACCGTGCTTACTGCTTTGCATGCTTGATCATGTTTAGCCCTTGGTGCTAAACAGGTGTTTTAAAGGTGAGGAAACAGGCTTGGAGAGGCTTAGCATCCTCGTGAGCTAGGGGCCTTATAAGCTGAGAATTACCAGGAAATTTAAATAGATTTAGGGATGAAATAACACCCCAGTGTCTCATAGGGGACATTGGATGAGCCAAGATTCAGACCCGGGTCATTGGATTCCCAGACTCATGCCTTTAAACACCACACAATGCAGCCTCCAAGGGAAAAGCCTGGCCCTTCTTGTGCTGGCCACAACGAGAAAGCAGACTGTTGACTCCTGCCTGGGGCACTTTATACTTCGCCATAAGCTTATTTAATTTTACTTAGTAGGATTATGATATTTGAGCTATTATGTGGCTGTCTCTGCCACTCCAGGTTCCCTGAACCCATTATATCCTCCTAATCATTTAGTTGCTTCAGGGGAGGTCACATAAAGCCTACAACACAGCCATCAAATACACTTCTGGACGGATTTCGTGAACCTATGGCAGAGGATAATAACCTGACAGCTAACTACTTTCCGAGAGAAAATAAAGGAGTTTTGCTGGCATTCCTACAGCTTTGTTTGAATATTCATATCACAACTTTAGAGGTCCCAAAGCAGAGAATCCAAATCACTGACTGTGGGTTTCATGAAGTCACTTTCTCGACATATACAGACAAGATAAAAGTCCTTATGGGCAGGTTAGAGGCAGAGGAGTGGATGGTAGCAAAGAGAGAGAAGAGAACTTCGAAGCAGGCAATGGGTTCCTACCCCTCTCCTGCCTTAGCTTTTGATCTGGGGAGAGATAAGAGCCGGATCAAGGAGCAAGAACATATACCCATGATAGCATTAGCGAAGTTTAATAGCAACAGGGACCACTGTGTCCCGTTCCCCAGAGTGAGCCTGAGACGAGGTTGGTTTCTGAGACATTGTTAGTTCACAGCAAGCCTGCTAAGCAGTGGGGTGATGGTTCTCCAACCATAAACAAAGAGAGAGGTGAATGAGGTTCTGGCCTTGGACACAACAGTGAAGGGAGTCCCTAAACCCCAAAATTCAAGATAAATAATATCTGAATGTACGATCTCAAACAAATCAAAATTAGGGCCGAAAACCAATGATGAACAACATACCAAAATATTAAGTAAACATCAACTGGTGTTGGCTGTTCGTTTCACAGCCCTGGTTACTCTGCAAAAGGAACCATCATTTCCCATCACTCTGTGGTTCTTGGCCTCCAACGGTTTCCGTGTCCCCGGATGGGTGTGTTTACAAGGATTGGCAATGAGGCTGGCAAGACAGGGCAACACAAGGCTTTACGTGTAGTTTCATTTTGGGGGGCAATTTTAAAAATTGTGGCAAAACGTAGGTATCAGACAATATATCATTTTAAGCGTACAGCTCAGTGGCCTGAGGCACAAATTGTCATGCAATCACCACCAACACCATCCGTCTCTAGCACTTTTTCATCTTCCCACACTGAAACCCTGTACCCCTTCAACGTGAGCTCCCCCATTTCCCCCACTCCTCCAGCCCTGGTAACTGCCATATAGTCATGTTATTTGGTTGTTGAGCTGTTACTAACTTTTTCCACTTGGTTCAAAATAGGGGAGAATGTTTCGCTAAGTGTATACATGGGCGAACCTTTTTCCTTTTGGCTCCAAGAGATCTGGCAAAACCCTACAAAGGCTGTTGCAGGCTATGACCTGCTTTTCTTTTTTTTTTTTTTTCCCCTGCATGCATCACTTCCGGTCAGTAATCAGAGTATGCCAGACAATACTGAGAAAAGCCAGGATTCGCCCAAATGATCAAAACCCCCCCAGTTCCCACACATCAAAGTTGACTCGACACACTTTAAACTTAGACATTTCTCTCCAGTGATAATACATAGCCATCTCTTCTATAGGTGGTAAAAAAAAAAAAAAAAAAACCTATGATCGGAAAGGAGTCTCGGGCGCATCCACACACCCAATCCATCTAGAAGTCCCGTGCATTCCACTTCCAAAGACCAAAGGTTTTTGACCAGCCCCACCGTTAGTGTCTGAACCCAAGCCATTATCACGATGTACCTGCACTCACTTGCAAACCCCTCCCACTTCAGCACTTGTCCACCATGCCTCCTCCGATCCGTTCTGTCCCAAGTGCTACCAAAGCCATCTGGAAAAAATACTCAATGGCATCTCTACCCAGCAGAAAACTCACGAGCGGCTATTCTACATACACAGAATAAATCCAACTCTTGAGCAAACCTTGTACAGCCCACCCAGCCCACTTCCCTGCATTCAGTCCCAACTTCTCTCAGGGTTTTGCTTTACTCAGAGACTGAACAGTGAAGCTCTTCCCCACCTTCAGAACTTTGCACCTAGTTTTGTGCCTGACTCACTCCTTTCCATCTCTCAAACCTCAGCCCAGGTATCATCTCTTCAGAGAAAGGCACCAAATTATCCTTTCACGTCGGATTGTTTAAGCAGCTCTTCTCATGAACGTGTACTTAAATCATCCTATTTAATGGCTTATATGTTTTTCTCTACCTCTAAACAAAAGGGCTATTTCGGCGACCACTCTCTCCCCACCCTTGAGCGTTGCTTGTGGAGTATAGTAGGTACTCACACAACTTGTTGCAAGAATGATAAACAAGTGATAAAGGTTTTATGAAAAATAGTAAAACAGCCAACCATTTGTTGCGATCAACTGAGCGCTAAACATTGCACAAAGCACTTTACATATACTATCTCATATTAATGTCCCAATTTAATGTGAAAAAACGGAGGCTCATAGAGTTTTATGGACTCGCCCAAAGCTGAAACCATGTTACGTTGAGCTTTGTAACGTGAATTAAAAACTGGCGTACCAGTTTTTTGGAACCCAGAAAACGTATCGATACCGAGTGAACATAAAAATTTATCACAGATATTCACAGCACAGACCATAAAATGGCTTACTACTGAAGAATCTATCACAGTAATACTCAGATATTCAAGCTTTTCTCAAACACATTCCACTCAGTCTCTACTCCGTTCCTGCTTGAATCACATTTCATCAAAAAGAGATAGGAATTACCTTTTCTAAGCAAAAGCTTCAGTGGAGATCCCATAACGTGCAACACGAACGTTGTGAAGGGAATTCAACTCTACCCGACCCCAAAGCCTCTATCTCCTCACCACCCCAGGCTCCCATGACTTCTGCTACTTGAATCCTTCATTTGTTTGTATTGTCTTCATCTGGTAGGGCCCCATCATCACCTGAACTCAGTCAAAATTAGCACAGGTTTGATCTTCTTTCATCCTGCAACAACCCTGTGAGATTCATATTGTCATTATTTCCACTCTACAATGGGGTAATGGGAATTGAGTTTTTAAGTCAGGGTCATGAAGCTGGCAGTGAGTCAGACTACATACACGGGTATAACCACGCCAGACCCTCAGCTTTTAATTCTTCTGTTTCCCCTCACATATTCTTCAGGATGGTTCTGCGAGTCTTCTGGTGGGGGGGCAGAGCCATGCTCTTGCACAGTGGGAATCTTCCAAAGCTGCAAAGCCCCAGATGTCTGCCATTAGTGAATCCTCCCTTGAGGGAGGCCATGTGCACATTATTTACTTGGAGGGGCTTTGAAGCCAGATAAATTTATGCTTGTGTCTTCTGTGACGTTCTGTGTGACCCTAAGTTATATAACCTCTCTGAGCCTCCAGTTCATGAGAATAAAATAGTACCTAGCTCCATTTAGGATGGGGAGACGTTGAAGGAGATCCAGGATGGAAAACACATCATGTGGTGTTGGTCACAGAATAACTATTCAAAAACCAGAGCCATTATTATGGTTAAGATCTTCAACCTCTTTTAGTCCAATTTTTAAATTTTCAGAAAGAAGATACAAGTTTCCAAGACAAAGTCATATCAACTGGCAACATGTCAAGAGCTAGCCTAGATGGTGATGTACCTACTTCTTTCTATCACTGGACAGAGGGAGCTTGATATTTGTGAGCAAATGGGCTTAGCACTCATGGAAAGGAAATAGTAGGGTTCTCCGGAGGCAAGAGGAGAATATTTGGCATGTAGTAAGAACTAACCAGTAAATCTTATATTGTCTCATTGGTCTATTGGGAACTGAAAAGAGATCACTATTTTATACAAAATTTGTCAAATTTTTGCCACGTACATTTTTCATAATGGGTCAGTGAGGTTGCTTTTGTGTAACAAAAATAAAGTGCAATTTTAATTGATACCGTTAAAAGTCCCATACTTTTAAAGGGGATACATTTTAGCTTAATACCAGGACACTGAAACAGGCAAGCTTGAAAAAAACATGAGTCACTGTTCCAAGTCCCCTTTATTAGAAGGAAATGTAATTAATTATTAAAATAAAAAGGAACCAGAACATAATCCTCAATACTGCTGACAATCAAACTTTGGCTATAGTGAACAGAGACAATTATGCACATATCATTGGACGACAGACAACTTCCGCCTTGCAATTACAAGAAGAATATCCCTACAAGTACCATGAAAGACACACATTACTGGCACTTGCCTAAAACACATGTTGTGCCATTGAGAACCCAGAACAGGTGCCAACATGAAATGAACCTGAAATTGTACACAAAATATTACAAAATATTATGCCAAAAGGGGCATAATTCTAAAGAATGTATCAAAATGATTATAAATATTTATTCAGTTAATTTGAATCTTTTAAGTTCAAAATATTCTCCTCATTTATCCATTCCTTTTTTAATACATTTTTGTCAAAAGAGCAAATAGGATTGACTTTTCGAAACTACTGTCTTCAGAGGCGATCTCAGACATAATAAAAACAGCATTCAAACATGTAACTCCTAGGATATGTAGTTCCAACTGTAGACGTGAGATGGTTTTTCATTGACATTGGCACTTAGCCTTTCCAGTCTAAATTACTACCAGTCACTCTACCCAAGATATGGCCTGACCATGCTAAAATATGGTAACATATTTTTCACAAATTGCAGTGGCATAAACGGGTGAAGTTAATAAAAATTAATTAAAAGAATATCTTGATGGAATAAAATAAACAATAAACACGTGTATAGTTTTGAATATTTTCATCTCCCACATTTACTCCTTCCATTCTTTAACTTACATATTCCTCCAAAATTTGGGGAAATCCCAAGAACGAAGAATTACTTTTTTTTTTGGTTTCCCTTACATATAGAAAAATCGTATTTATTAAAATAATGTTTTTTGACATCAATTTTTATATCTTCTACCAAGTTCAAATAGCACAAGCTGCAACAATGGGAACTATCAAACTTAAAAGCACACATGAAGAAATTTTATCAGGGCAACTGTTCTATAAAATGATCATTTGTGTTCATGTTAGAAATGAAGACACTGAAATACGAGGAAGATAATTTGCCAAGACATCACATGCCAAGCATTAACCTTGCTGTTAGGAATTGTGTTTTCACAGGGAGGCCATGCTGTCTTAAATGGTGGGTTAAATCTAAGAGTTGTATTATGAGATTTAGATAAGTTGATTCTATTTCTGCCACCTTAAAACAACCACTCTCTACCTATGATCGTCCCTCCTTCAGTTGCTCTTGGATTTTCATTAAGAGATCAGAAAGTTATTTGTACTCCTTTCTTTCTTCCCATTTTTTCTTGAATACACTTTCTATCAGGACTTGACTCTGAAAGCTCTGCAGAGATCGCTACAATCCAGGTCATGAATGATGGCCACCTTACTGCATCCAATTGATAGGTTCCTGTTCATCTTCCAACTGGATCGGTCAGCAGCATTTGAGCCCGTTGAATATCCCTCCCTCCTTGAATCACTTTCTTCTTTTTGCTTCAAGAAAGATCTGCCAGTCTTTTAAAGGCCTGGGCCTCGCAGGTCCCAAAATGTTGATTCCGCTGCATTTAATCGGTCAAGGCAAACCACAAAGGCCAGTCTAGATTCAAGAGAAGGCAGTCCAGACCCCACTGTATGAATGCACAGGGAAGGAAGGAATCGTGGGTAGCCATCTTTGGAGACTAGAGCAAAGGCTTCAACAATAAATATTAGTCAAATAGGTGAATGAAGTAAAAGGGTATAGAAGGAGGTAAAGGGAACTATGTTCGTTTACACAGAATAGTCGTAATTTAGCAAAATGTGTTTGTCATGCCCATCGCCTATTTTTTTTTCAGATTGAATTGGGGCAACACTCCTTCCCCTGCTCTCTTTTCTGCCCCACCCCCCAAAGATAAGATTTACAAGAGTTCAAATGACCATCTTATATTAGATAGGCTTACTTATGACTGATAAGCAAAAATTGAAAATATCAGGACTGGTATTTTTGCTGTTTCCTGAGGCTTTCCCACACGGATCAATACAGCTGCCCCAAATCAAGGTTTTATGTTCACATTCAAGGCAAGAAAGTAAGCATACGGGATGGTGCTAGTCATGGTTGTTCCTCAGAATTCCACAGCCAACTTTGATTCATATAGCAAGGACTAGATTTTTAATAAAGAAATTAGAAAGTGCGTGAGTAGATTTTCTCAGACTACATTTTCGAGATAGCAGTAGAGAGGAGGGTCGGACTAAATTTTGCATTCCTGAAATTATGGCAGTTTCTATTTAAAAGAAAACCCCCCAAACAAAATAAAACCAAACAAATAAAAATCTGTCTTTGACAGCATGAGTTAGAACAATTCTTCTGTAGGGGCGCCTGAGTGGCTCACTCGGTTAAATGCCCGATTCCAGCTCAGGTCATGAACCCACGGTTCGTGAGTTCGAGTCCCACATCAGGCTCTGTGTTGACAGCTCAGAGTCTGGAGCCTGCTTTGGATTCTGTGTCTCCCTCTCTCTCTGCACCTCCCCTGCTCACACTCCATCCTCTCTCTCTCTTTCTCTCTCTCTCTCCCTTAAAAAGAAATAAACATTAGAACAAATTTTAGAAAAATTCTTCCGTAGAGGTTGAGAAACATTTTAGACTTTGGAGGTTGGATATTTCTGTCACAATGACTCAACTCTGCCATGGTAATACAAAGGCAGGTATAGACAATTGTAAACCAATGGGTCTCTATGTTCTAACACAACTTTATTTACAAAAGAAAGCATCCATCACTGCATTGCTTTTGTGGGTAGGGAATTAACAAGCAATAACAAAACAGACAAACAGAAACAGGCTTAACTGTAGCAAATGTTAAATGAGGATTTCATTACAGAAAAAGATACCTTTTTTATAATACACTTCAGTCATGTTCTACAGTAAAATTTCCTACACACACTTCAAGTAACTCCTATATCTTTTTTTTCAAAAATTTTTTAAACGTTTATTTATTTTTGAGACAGAGAGAGACAGAGCATGAGCAGGGGAGGGGCAGAGAGAGAGGGAGACACAGAATCTGAAACAGGCTCCAGGCTCTGAGCTGTCAGCACAGAGCCCGATGCAGGGCTTGAACTCACGGACCGCGAGATCATGACCTGAGCTGAAGTCGGACGCTTAACCAACTGAGCCACCCAGGCGCCCCAAGTAACTCCTATATCTTGATGATATTAAGTCATTTGAGGTAGGCAGAAGCATTTAATATAGTCCTTATAGGGCTCTTAGGATGGACTTCATAGCCATAATTCAAGAAAGAGCATATCCCTAAAACCTGTGTACTCAAAAACTGTAGCCTGGATAAAACAATTTCGGTGCTATTTTGAAGTTCTTCATGTGACCTGATTGTTACATTTTGCCCTCACTTAGTCAGAATCTCTTCAACTCAACAGAATTTTCCCAAGTATGGTATCATCATAATAGCTGAAAATGAAAACGATTCCCAAAATAACTTCAAGTTCATTGTGCAGGTGAGAAAAATATATCCACCTCCACATCAACCAGTGCCAAACTGTCTGAGTGAAAAAATAAAAATCTGGTAAGAGAGCAACTAAGCCCCAGTACAAAATACGCCACGATAGGATGAGAACACTACTTACAGTTACAAACAGCATCATTTCAAGTATTCTACAGGAAGTGTCCTTTATAAAAATTATATGGGAAGACTTTCCTTTTTGAAGTATGCAAAAGACAAACTGATTTGTGCACATTCCTCTATCCACTAGATTATTTCCCTTGTATGGCACGCCGCATTCATGATTCAATTTTGTCTTATATCAACCTTCCAACTGTGACAATAACTGCTCAAATCTTTTTTTTTTTTTCAAAGAGTTTAATTCTTATGCTAAAAAGAACTCTATTGGTGATCTCATGAGACCAACTTCTGGCCAAGAGTTAGATACAATCTCTACTATTTCCTCTCGTTGCCATGTCCCCCTACTTGTTTCCAGAAAATCTATAATATGTAATGATTTAGAATTAATACCCCAATTCCCTAGATCTTTTAATGAATTCACTTACACTTGGGGATCTGACCAAGGCATCTGTTCATGAATAGTGGAATGGTTACCAAATCCTGATGGGGAAGGCACGATGCCATCTTTTCCTGAAATACATCCCAAATGAGAAATCAAGTGCCTCATGCCTGGATTTTTTGTGCGTCAATTTTTTTCATTAACTAAAAAAATGCTTTGGACATTTTCTTCCAAGCTACCTCCCTCTACCGTAGTATAACCACTACAAAGATTCAGGATGTCAAACTTCCCTCGTGCACCTACACTAGGACTTTCCATGAGAACGGAGCATCTGAATCAATTAATAGCCATTGCTACTCCAAATTTCAGAAATCATTTTTTAATTACATGGGGCTTAACTGACACCTCCAAATTCCCCATCTGCCAAAAACTTAACATGAGATGAATCATAGTCTAATTCCTGCCGCACCTCTAGTTAAAGTAGTTGGTAACAGAGTATAATATACAATCTCTATTTCATTGGTTTTCTCCTCATTTATCACATATTCTACTAAAGTTCCAGCGGGTTTTTTTTTTTTTTTCATTTCATATACTTAAAAACTAAGTTAAATCCCTTCACAAATAGAAGATGGCCTTAACAGCGCATACTTTCTGTTTCCAGTGGCGTGAAGTAAACCCCCCAGGGGGTAGAAGTGGCTGATAAACCAACTCCCCTCTTGAAATGAGAGAGCAAGACAGAGCTGTTGACTTTGAAATGGAAGACAGGGCATGCCAGGGACCTTGACAATCGGTGGGGCTTCTGTCATTGTATGTCTGGCTTGAATTTAAATTGTTGACCTCATAGCATAAGGCTGCGATTTTCACTCACGTTTTCCAGGCTGCTTCAAAACTCTCTTGCCAATGGTATCGTGCGGTTCTTCTCCCTAAGCACAGAGGCAAGCAGCCAGGGTGATTCTCCACGGTGAATAACCTTCCTAACTCTTACAGATTGTGACCCTGGGTCTGGATGTTTGTTTAAAAGCTTACCTCGTTTTGCCTGGGCATCACACTGCTAGTTTGAAACTCATCATGGAAAAACACGGCTCCAAAGAGACTATCATTGGTGTCCTTCCAGAATAGTTTGACACTTGTTAGACTTTCCCATTTTCCATAGGAATTTTTCAAAACACAGAACGTCAACTCCGCCACTGTGTAAACCGAGTTAAGACATTATATCTGTCCTTCAGGAGCTTAAGATCAATAAGGGATAAGAGTGAAGAGAATGAAGATACATTGAGCTATTGCCACTAATGAGGTAGCTCTGTTTTTGACACCCATTACCATGTAGATCATGCCATTAGTCAAAATTGTCACGATCGACAACCCATGGCTGTGGCCTTCCAACTCACATAATCACACAACTGTCTTCAAATACATACCCCAAGAACTCAAAAGCCAAAAGTGCTCTTGCTACATCTCTGTCACCGTCACAGTGCCTACCAGAGTGCTGCTTGCAACCTGGCCCCGGACTGTATGCTAAAGGAGTAAATGGAATAAATCGAACCTCTGAATGACTTTACACATTTTGGCTGGGTTCCCAGGAGACCACCCACACCTGCAACAATTAAATGCTCTCTGGCTAATGGCTGTGCCCAGTTTAGGCCCAGGTCTTCCATCATGAACATCTTTGCAATGACTTTGTGGAAGTATTAATATTTGATTAGCACCTCTTAGATGGCAGGTCTTTTTCTAGTCGTCCTAGGAATGTTTTCTCCGTTAATCTTCCCAATGGATTAACAAAGTAAGCGTTATTACTCCTACTCTACAGGAATCCAGCCTTAAAGAAAAAGTTATTCAAAGGGTGGACTGTCAGCACTTGAACGTAGATGCTCAGACTCCATTTTCCCTTGCTCTTATGCGTGCATCACCTTGCCTATCACGGTGCATGGCCCAGCCTTTCCTTAGGAGAAGCGGATAATGTCTTGGTTGGAGACGGCCACTACTTTGGCTAACCTGTTTCCTGATGCCTGCACTGTGTTCGCCCATATGTTGGCCACTATTAAAATTGTGTGTGGTGGGGCGCCTGGGTGGCTCAGTCGTTTGAGTGTCCGACTTCAGCTCAGGTCACGATCTCACGGTCTGTGATTTCGAGCCCTGCGTCGGGCTCTGTGCTGACAGCTCAGAGCCTGGAGCCTGCTTCCGATTCTGTATCTCCCTCTCCCTCTGCCCCTCCCCCACTTACACTCTGCTCTGTCTCTCAAAATATGAATAAACGTTAAAGAAATAAATAAATAGAATTGTGGGTGGTTATTAAAATTAATTGAAATTGCATAAAACTAGTTTCAGAACTGTTCACTAGCCACATGTGGACAGGACTACCTCATTGGATGTAGTACATTTCCATCAGCATAGAAAGTTCTAGCAGATCACAATTGCTAGTAGGAAACAATACCCTTATTTTCTAGGATCCTAATTCTACCACCTTTTGCTGAGAGAGAAAAGGTAACTTACAGTGTGCTTGTTCCTTATTCTGACTGGGAACGGGGATATTTCATGACCTATTGATTAAAATGTGTCTTTTGTTTAGAGTTATTGTTGGCCCCTGCTAGACAGAAGCCTAAGTGCTTCTCCTTGCCAGTGACACTGGAAAAGGACTTGCGATAATTTGCCCACTCCCTTTTCTCTGCTGCTCACTTCCAGTTTGAGAGTGAGCTGATTGCTTTGTGTCCAGAGAACAAAATTATTTGATCCTCTTGGAGATGGAGATCAAAATACCACAACTAAAGGTCTGGCCTCAGGTTATCAGACTGACCCATATTTACCTCTCTGATTGCAAGGAGGAAAGCATCCAAGGCTTCTATGTTTTAATAGACATACAGAACTACGAACAGGCTTTGATGCATACATACCATTTGGTTTTCCTTTTTTGAGAGGTTTTAAAAGGTACACTAGCCACCGTCAGATCATTTTCATTCCCCATTAAGAACAAAAAAGCCCCAATGCATTTTATTAAAATTCTTCATCACACGTATTACGCTCCGATTTCTATTTTTTAACTGAAAAGGATTGATTAAATCAGCAGGTAGCAACAGAATCGTGTTAAAGACTCAGTATGACTGGAGTAGATTATTTTATTCCTAGTTTCTTTCTTTCTTTTTTTTTTTTTAAATCTCTGGGCAAGGCTTGCTATCTGCTTCTTTATTTCGTGGTACCCAAATGGTGTAGCTTTAACCAAGGGTTTTACTGGTCATTTCATTCCCCGTCAAGGACATCTAGAGTAGAAAAAAAAAATCAAAATGCCTCAAATTATGTTGGTTAATAAACATGGACAGTAGCGTTGATACAGGAGAAGCAAACGGTTACAGGTGAAAACCTAAGCACAAAGCAGGTCTTGCTACAGTACTGCTGGGCAGATTTTATAGGCTTGTTGCAACTTGTAGCAAACTTAAAATCATAATGCTTTCGTAGTAATAATACCTTACATATCTCGAGTGCTTTTCATCTACAGTTAGCCCAAGGCTTTTTGCCTTCTATATATAGATACTGCTCTCAACTCCACTGAAATCCAGCTGCCTTTGGGGTGGAACCAAACATCCTCTCTCTGCCAGCAACATTACACAACAGTTTTCAGAAGGGAAAATGAAGAATAATTTCTCCTGTTGAAACACCAGGAGGAATTTCTGAGTGGGAAGAATATAATTTCTAAGTTAGAATTGGCACTGACACCAGGACTTAACACCCCGATTCATACAGAAAGTGGGTGTGGAAACTTGAAAGAACATGAGGGGTCACCGCCATAGTTTTATTCCGCAAATGATTAATGATAGCATTTATAAAAATGAAAG
Organism: Prionailurus bengalensis; assembly: GCF_016509475.1. NCBI lineage: Eukaryota > Metazoa > Chordata > Mammalia > Carnivora > Felidae > Prionailurus > Prionailurus bengalensis. The sequence goes on along the minus strand of NC_057348.1, from coordinate 37,697,241 downwards.
CGATTTCCTAATGTGACTTCTTGCTTTTACCTGTTAGGCTTGAGAGGACCATAGGGTTGGTTTTTTTTTTTTTTTCCACTTTTTTTTAAGGGAAAACAATTATAAAAATACACCTACACTTTAAACCAAGCAGGATGGTCAACAGATGTAACAAAGGTACATTAGCATTGTAGGCACCGGAGGAGTAATAGACCTCTGCATGTAATTGATTATTTTATTAGTTTATGATTTTCAGAGAAGTATAAAACCTACACGTAAAAAGTCTTAATGAAAACTATTTAAAAACATAGCAGGTTTAGACTTTGGGATTCCCCCTGTCTAATCTTCTATGGAAAGGACTTATCAAGGGAAGTTACCAATTGGAAAATAAGCATGGAAAAGAGGGGCTGGGGATAGGTCAAATAGGAAAAAGCAGGAAGGGTCCATTTTCACATGTTCCGAAGTAAAACATAAACCAACAAAATAACAACAACCTTCATGTTACAAACTAGAGAATGGTTGAAATACTCCTTTTTTTTCCCCGATGTGCTCTCAAATTAATTTTCTTTCAAATTAATCCCTCTCAAATCTTGCGGAAGAAAGGGCTTCAACATCTATATACTTTAGACCAAAACCTGTATACTTGAACTAGCCAGTTCCTAGAAGGGAAAAGGCAGGAAAGAAATCGCTTTATTTCCCACTGTTCAAAGTTGGGTTTGGGTTCCTATATTGTCTTAATGCAACCATGTTAATTTGGGAAGAATACCTTGCTTCTTCACACAACAGGTTCCTCAAGGAGCTCCAAGCTCCTTTTAGAGAAGAATGGTAGGTAGAGACCATAACCTGAACAGTTAGTACTCATGACAACTAGCCTGTCCGTTTTTCTGGGGCTTTGCGGTGCATAGAACTAGAAAAAAAATTAGTTTTAATGAGCCATTCTCATACTCCCATTTCAAATATAATGTTGCAGAATATTTACTTAAATTCTTTGATTTTAGTGATTGTGTCTCCTTTTTCCTCACACTGAAAATTCAGGTTCTCAACAATAATAGCATAATTATTTATCCTACAATGTATGTACTATAGTCTCAAATAACGATCCCGGTAATAATGAAGTTTAAAATATTTTGCAGTCCTTAAAGTTTTTGACCTGAAAATGCCTCCAACTAAGGTTATATAGTCAAAATCCTATTCTAGAATGACTTGAAGTAATTTTTGTCTCTTGGTTATTATGTCTCCTACGCTTGATAAAGATTTACTTATTTCAGTCTAACTTTGTAGGTCTTTTTTGCTTCGTGTCTATAATTTCATTTTTTTTTTTTAATTTTTTTTCAACGTTTATTTATTTTTGGGACAGAGAGAGACAGAGCATGAACGGGGGAGGGGCAGAGAGAGAGGGAGACACAGAATCGGAAACAGGCTCCAGGCTCCGAGCCATCAGCCCAGAACCTGACGCGGGGCTCGAACTCCCGGACCGCGAGATCGTGACCTGGCTGAAGTCGGACGCTTAACCGACTGCGCCACCCAGGTGCCCCTATAATTTCATTTTTTGATAACATAAAAAATTTACAACCAGAGTCAAAACTATTGAACAAAGTATACTCAGTGATGTCTCTCTTCTATTGCCCTACTCCTTCTTTTTGCCTTTATTAACCATTTTTATGAACGTGAATGCACATTTACTATTAACTTGCACAAAATATAATCAAGTGCCCCGTATATTGTGTTTTATGCCTTTGAAAATCAAAGGGAGCATACGTTATATTTTTTGGCCATTTTGCTTCCCTCATTGTGAGGGAAACAGAAATGAGTCACGTAGATTCCCCTTCAAAACAGGACCTTTCGCTTGGCTGCTGGGAATGATATAAATAGATGATCTTCAGGTGTCTGCCCCTTTGGGGGTGCCTCACCCATAGAAAGCTGCCTTGACTAGCCCCAATGACTGAGGAAGAAGATAAAAGAGACCTGCCAATGTCCCAGAAGAGCACACCGATGGATCGTTTTACTTTTAGAGCTCCTTGTGGAATCACCTGAAATTGTTGTTTGGCTTCTCAGTGCGTAACTTCTTCCCCTGCCCAGTCTTTTCCTGTATTCACAGGTGCTGATCCCAGGGACGCCGCTATAAACATTCTGCACACTCAATTCTGGCTCAGAGTCTCCTTCCCAAACAGGGTCATCAGATTTAGCAGATAAAAATACGAGATGCCCAGGTAAATTTGAATTTCATATAAGCAAGATTTTCTAGTAGAAGTATGTACCCTGTAATATTTGGGACATATTGACACTTATCCTAAAGAATATGACGATCATTTTGCAAAATATTCTACAGATCATTCTCCATTTGTATATTTATCTTTTCTTCATTTCTTTCTGCTGGCCCATTACAAGAATTTACACTTTTTGCCGTTACGTACAATGTGACAGAGAATAACCCAATGCGTACATCATTTCATATTTGTACCATTGTACTTTGGGGTACGTTCTCCGGAATAGGATTGCCAGATTAAAAGTCAATGCATACGTAATTTTGTTAAATATTGCCAATTCCTGGGGCGCCTGGGTGGCGCAGTCGGTTAAGCGTCTGACTTCAGCCAGGTCACGATCTCACGGTCCGTGAGTTCGAGCCCCGCGTCAGGCTCTGGGCTGATGGCTCAGAGCCTGGAGCCTGTTTCCGATTCTGTGTCTCCCTCTCTCTCTGCCCCTCCCCCGTTCATGCTCTGTCTCTCTCTGTCCCAAAAATAAATAAACGTTGAAAAAAAAATTAAAAAAAAAATATTGCCAATTCCCCCTCGATAAGGACCGTGCCAGCATGGTATGGTGGAAAAGACAGAGATCAAAATTTTAGCATAGCTTTTGTCTAGATCAGGGGGTTATTCATTACTTTTACTACAGCTTGTCTTTTTTATTTCAATGCACTGCAAATTTAAATGATTACAATTGTTTTTAGGTGTGTGTACGTTACTATTTGAATTTTCAAAATGAGAAACCCCCCAGAAAATGAAAGAAAAACATGAACAAGTTAGAAACTAAGAGAGGAGTAAAAGTAGGCAAAACTTGGAAGCATTGTTCTCTTAAAACCTGAGCAGTATGGTAGAAATAATTTCTAAAAAGTATTTGGCAACAGATATTGGGAAATTTCAAAGTGTTTGTGTGTTTTAGTCTTATACCTATGCTTTTGAAACCATTTCTAAGAATATGGTCTGAAATGTGGATGATTTACATGCAAAGTTGTTCGTAGCACAAATTTTGGACACAAGTAAAACACTGTGTGGTTATAAGAATGAATATTATTTTTAAATAATTTAACTCAAACCTGCTATCAAAATAACAATGACAACCCAAAGGAAAATTCTCTGGAATTTCATCACCCAATCCACATTTCCATTTGTACCAACAAAACTTTAGTACTTTTGCATGCATATGCAATTTGTACAAAGTTACAATAAAATAGAATTTGATAGTCTACATTTTATAAAACATACAATCAATATGTTTCCATTTTGTTACTGCCTTGGGATTTCTTACCTCATTCTCACCCCCCTAAGATTAGCCTATTTATTCGTGAGTCCTCACCTTCCCCTATACCCAGGTAATATGTGCAAATTCACATGCAGAGATCATTTTGGACATTGCTTATTTTTACATAAATGTGATCATTCTTTAGACATTTCTCAATAAACGGCTTTTCTCACTGAACATCCTATGTAATGGACTATGGGGCATCACGTATAGCTCTCAATCATTTTTTTTTTTTTTGCTAGCTGAATAAAATGATGAAACATACTTTATTGTAATCATTCTCCCATTTATTGGCCTTCAGGGTGATTACAAGTCTTCTTTTTTGGGGGGGGGAGGGGGTTGCCGCGGGAGGTTTTTGGTTTTGTTTTACTTCTGTGTACTGAAATACACATCCTTATACCTATCACTACATAGGACTGCTTTAGATAGGGAGGATCCCCACAAGTAAAGTTACTAGAGCAAAGGGGATGCTGTTTTAATTTGGAATGCAGATTTCTATATCACTTTTTAAAGGTCTATACCAATACACTTTCCCACCAGCAAAGTATAAAAAATGCCCTCCTCCCATGTACTCAATAGCAGTTTATTCCATTTTTTGCCAGGGTGATGGGGTGAAAGTAGTATCTTATTGTTACTAATGAAATAAACATCGTTTCATATACTTATTGACCTTTTGAATTTCCACTTCTGTCCATGGCTTATTTACATTCTACGAACATTTTCCTATTGGGGCACATACCTTTTGCTCATAATAATCGTAGGTATTTTATAATGTTATGGCTAATACTCTTTTTTGGTTGCATGTGTTACATTTTCCTCCAGCTTATCATTTTTTTTACTTGGTTTGTGATGTACTTTTATTTATTTATTTATTTATTTTTTAATGTAACTTTATTTATTTTGAGAGAGAGAGAGCACAAACAGGGGAGGGGCAGAGAGAGGAAGACACAGAATCCGAGTGAGGCTCTAGACTCTAAGCTGTCAACACACAGCCTGATATGGGGCTGGAACTCAGGAACCATGAGATCACGACCGGAGCCGAAGTTGGACACTTAACCGATGGAGCCACCCAGGCCCCCCAATATTTTTTTTTAAGTTTATTTATTTATTTTGAGAAAGAGAGAGAGAGAGATAGAAAGCAAGCAGGGGAGGGGCAGAGAGAGGGAGACACAGAATTGGAAGCAGGCTCCAGTCTCTGAACTGTCAGCACGGAGCCAAATGTGGGGCTGAAACTCCCGAACCCCAAGATTATGACCTGAGCTGGAAGTCAGACGCTTAACCGCTTAACTGCCTGAGCCAACAGAACCACACTGGCGCCCCCTGTAGTGTACTTTAACATGCGAAAATACCTTTCTAGATTTAAATGTTTCTTTTACGGCCCCGAGTTTTCTGTTTTGCTTAAATTACTTTCCTTCACCCCAAGGTTATAAAAACATTTTCCTAAATTTTATTATCAGGTTTTTTTTAAATTAACCTTTTGATCCTTCGGGAATATATTTCTGTTTATTGTATAAGATGGACATCGAAGATTGCTATTTTTCCAGATGGATAGCCAGTTGTGAAAGCCCATTTAGTAAATAAACCACTCTGTCTCTACTGAATCAAAGAACCAACTTTATTATAGTTTAATTTTCTAAGTATACACATGCGTATTTTTCCATATATATATGTCTGTTTTATGCTAATATCTGAATATTTTGAGCATCATACTAAATTACAGTATATTTTAATTTCTAGAAATAAATCACCTCTTGCAATTTATAATGCCATTTTAGATATTCTGAACATTTTTTCTTCCGTGTGGATATCGAGAGCATTTCACCTTTTTTTCCTTCACTCTTTCCAAAAACACTTTAAAGGAACTTCTGGACTTCTGAGATTATCATTTACTTACATATTAAGTTTTGGATGATTGACATTTTTATGACACAACTTGCTACCCAAGGATGGCGCGTCTTTGCTTTCTTATTGTCTAGCTTGTGTGTTTTCAACCAGATTCAATAAGAATTTTATGCAATCACTTCAAAGATATGTGTAACGATTTTAAGTAACGTTTAGGAACATTTACTATTAAACCAAGTAAAACCAAGCAAACAAAAAATTACACGGAGAGCATGGTGCCAATTATGCACAGAATGCACAGAAAAAGACTGACTGGAAATGCTCTAAAATATTAACAGTGTGGCATGAGTGAGGAAAAAAAACAAACAAACATGCGTAGATGACCTTTATCTACCATGTACAATTTTCTATAGCTTCCGAAGTTTTAATAGTGGGCTGGACCCAGAGCATAGTCGTGGATGAATAAAGCATATAAACTCTTGTATTTTGCCCCCTGAAAGACGTAGGGAAGTAGCAATCCTAGAATCAATAATGAAAAATAAGTGGCACCTCTTGATGTGTGCCAAAGTCCCATTTTGTCACAGAAGGACCTATAAAAAGCCCTCTATGACAAGGTGTCTGATGGATTCAGTCAAATTACATAGCACCATTATATGTGTAGAACGTTTCTTTCCTTATAAAACAGAAACTCTAAAATAAGCACACACCAGTTCAGTCTTCCAACATAAGCATTATGTTGGAGTTCATGAGAAGTAATAGCAATTAGTGTATAGGGCATTTATAACTTCATTCCAACATATAATAAATGCTTCATGTGGAAATTTTGAAGGCGCTTTACCTGAAATCACCAGCTAGTCAAAGAATGAACTGGAGACAACGCCTAGTTAACTCGCAGAATTTTTCTGTGAATTTTCTAGAAAGTATTTTGATGAAGGCTAAACTGCCAACTGAAAATTGTTACCCCTGAACAAACCCTATCACCATGTTCTTTGTTGTCTCCTCTTCCAATCTACGTCTTCTTTTGATCCTTTTGAAGTATGAAAATGAAAGACTGAAACATTAGGTACTCAATAAATGCAGGTTGGAAATTTCCACTAGGAAAATGTCTCCCTAAGTCAGCACTTTTTTTTTTTTAACCTTCTCTTCTTGCAGCTCATATAACAGCAAGACGAAGACAGGGAGGAGGGTGGAAATGTGTGCAAACTCCATTTTCAATGAAGCTAAGACGTCGATAGAACCCTGAGACATATATTTGATCTGCCAAAAACAGCTTACAGTGGGAAAAGGTGAGGAGAGTTTTAAAAATAAAGGCGTTCCTGAGAGGCCTTGGCAATAGTAACTACCAGAAAGGGTTAACAATAACACATTTCCTGAAAAGGAGAGCCTCACCCTGTGGTGAAAACAGTTTCATATCCTGTATAAGCAGTAAGTGGGCAGAAAATGAAACAGACAGGACTGGCAGTAGAAAAACTCTGACCTGGTTTCATTCAGAGAAGTAGACGAGGTGGGCCTCTACCCATAATCCCACCGATGTGTTACGTGTTCAGGAAGGGTGTATTTGCATATTTGTCTCTGTGGCAACAGGGGAGACAGCTTTCCCGTTGTTGTGAACCTGGAGGACGTCCCCATCCTGACCTCTCACACCACAGCAAATCTCTTGCAAATAACCACTCAATTGGTGAGGAGTGATAAGAAAAATTCTAGAACGGTATCGACACAAAGATGTAACATGAAATCTCCGGCGAAGAACGGCAAACGGTGCAACAGACAAAAACGCCTTTACCATAAAATATTGCCAGGAAACAGAGAATAATTACAAACAAAAATATCACTGAGTGTTCTGTAAATGTGAGCTAGCAATCACCTCCAAGAAGACCATAAAGAAACATGCAATAACACCCGCATGAATGTGAGAACGTTATGCAAAGCATAAATGCGAGAATTTAGGGGAGACACTGAGATATAAAAAAGATATAAAATGTGGTGTGCATGGATGGTGCTTAGAGGTGAAAGATAAAAGCAAAAAATTGGGATGGACTTTTGCTTATGGCAAAAAGGTAGTAGATGTGGCTTTCGCTTTTCCTCCCACGAATCACAACGAAAAACTCCGAATATTACATACCTGTGCTACATGTAGACATAGACGAACTGATTCTACAGTTTATATGCAAAGACAAAGACCTGGAAAAACCAATGCAATACTGAAGAACAGCAAAGCTAGTGGACCCATATTTTAAGACCTGATACAAAGGTGAAATGATCAAGACAGTGTGATATTGGTGGATGAACAGGGACATAGTTCAATGCAATAGGAAAGAGTTCAGAAATAGACCCACAGACGTATAGTCAAGCAATGCTAAACTAAGGTGCAAAGACACTTCAGCGGAGAGAGGATAATCTTTTCAACAAATTGTACTAGAAAAATGGAGGTCTATAGGCAAAATAATAATAATTAATAATAATAATGATAACGCTAGAGACCAACCTTCACTTTACACAAAAATCAACTGAAAATGTATCACACACAAACTTTTAGAAGGAAACATTAGAGAGTGTCTGTGTGACCCTGGGTTTGGTAAACAGGTTTTAGACAGCACACCAAAAGCACAATCCATGAGGAAACGCTTTGGTAAGACAGACTTCATTATTATTCACATTAAAAACTTCTGCTCTGCAAAAGACACTGTTAAGAAAATTAAAAGGTAAGTTAGGACTAGGAGAAATATTTGCAGAAAACATACATGATAAGGAACTTCCGTTCAAAATAAACAAAGAACTCTTAAAATCCGACGAGAAGAAACACCTCCATATGAAGATGGGCAAAATCCCAGAAGAGACCCCTCACTAGAGGAGATACACAGGTGACAAATACGATTATGAAAAAGTATTCCACATCATTTGTCTTTAGGGAAATGCAAATCAAAACAACGATATGAAACACATACATTAGAAGAGCTTAAATCCAAAAAGTTGGCAACGCCAATTGCTGGTGAGGATATGGAGCAACAGGAACTCTACTTCATTGCTGGTGGGAATTCACAAATGCCAGACTCACTTCGAAAGACAGTTGGGCAGTTTTTGTTTAGAAACTAAAACAGTCTCAACCTATGATCCAGTGATTGTACTCCTAGGAATTTACCTGATTTGAAAAGTCCTGCCCTCACGGAAGTTTGCACAAGAATACTTATGGCAGACTTACTCATAATTGCCCCAAAGTGGACGCAACCAAAATGTACTTCGGTAGCTGAGTGAACGAACAAATGGTGGTCGATCCATACTGCAGAATATTATTCTGGGATTAAAAGAAATGAGCTACCAGGCCAAAAAACAAGGACTTGGATAAATCTCAGTCATATGCTGTTACATGAAAAAAGCCAATATGAAAAGTCTACAGATATCACGATTCCAGTGATATGACAGTTTGGGAAAAGGCAAAACATGCAAAAGATGAGGACTTGTGTTAGAAGGAGGAGGGGGGACTGAGAAGGCACTTTGAGACTGAAAAATGAAGCAAACCACTCCATACTCTTTACACAGTTAACTTACTGAGAGGCGATCAAAAAGACAAATGATCCAGGCACAGCACAGCTATTCTCCACTGCCCAGGCAGTCCTCAATCCACAGGTTTCCTAGAGCAAAGGGCATCGTGGTAAGGTCAAAATGTAGTTATCTAAAGGGGTGCCACCCGTGCTCGAGTTTTATCTCTACTAGTTGTTTCAAGTGGAGCCTTCTCCGTGCCACTTTAGGGAAGATCAGAACAAGCCTTCCCATTTTCCTGTCTGGGCATACATTAACCTCCAAGAGGCCTGGAACACCCAGCCCCAAGAGGGGGGTCACTGCACTGACATGAACTAGATGGAGGGCCGAAGACAGAGTAGCCGGCACACTATAGCTTGCCAGATATTTATCTTTTATTTCTTTATTTAAAAGATTTTTTTTATGTTTTTACTTATTTTTGAGACAGAGAGAGAGAGTGCATGAGCAGGGGAGGGGCAGAGAGAGAGGGAGACACAGAATCTGAAGCAGGGTCTAGACTCTGAGCTGTCAGCACAGAGTCCGACACGGGGCTCGAACTCACAGATGTTTACATCATGAGCTGAGCCAAAGTTGGACGCTTAACCGACTGAGCCACCCAGGCTTCCCATAGCTTGCCAGGTATTTAACGGGAAGCAGAGTGAGATGCAAAAGCATAGGGGATTTTTACTCTGGCAAAACTACGGGGTACAATATTGTAATGGTGCGTGTACAACACACTATATTTTTCAGAATACATAGAACTTTGCGGCACAAACAATGAACCTTATTATATTCAAATAAAAAATCATTTAGGAGGTCAGCAAATTACAGAATAGAATGAAAAGTGTGACAAAACACTCTGACTACATGGCAGATATATAAAACAACTCACACAAGGGGTTGGGGGAAGACATCGATCTTGGCAAGCGGAAATGAGTGGACTTCTTTTTTTTTTAATTTTTTTTCAACATTTATTTATTTTTGGGACAGAGAGAGACAGAGCATGAACAGGGGAGGGGCAGAGAGAGAGGGAGACACAGAATCGGAAACAGGCTCCAGGCTCTGAGCCATCAGCCCAGAGCCTGACGCGGGGCTCGAAATCATGGACCTCGAGATTGTGACCTGGCTGAAGTCAGACACTTAACCGACTGCGCCACCCAGGCGCCCCTGAGCGGACTTCTTAAGATGAAAGACAAGAGGACCCGTATGTAAATGTTATACTCTAGTTGATAAAGTTTCCTACTCAGGTACTGGTTAATAATCCCGATACCCTATAAATGTTTGCTAGAATTAACAATAAAGTAAATGGATGGCAATGGATGGGAGTCAGGTTTCTTAGTGTTGCAAGGAGATTTTAGAGATGAGGAAGGGCAGGGAGCTCTAATGATATATGTGGTGATGAATTGGCATTGGACACATTAGTGTGAATTCATGTTTAGCCTAATGTAGATACAGATAGTTATATGTAGAAATGTCTTGAGATATATGTACTTATAGGCATTAGTATACACACATATGTATTTCCTTGGTTTGTAGGCTGAGGACCTAGAACCAATAACCTCAGTAGCAACGAGCACATGTACCTCCCAGATCTTGGTTTTTGATGCCATTCTCCAATAAAAGGCACCGGGGATCTCGGGAGGAATAGCTGATTCTAGAACTCAGGTGGGAAACAAAAATATGATCCTGGAGCATCTTGTAATGTTAGAAAGTAAGGAACTGCTATTAACTAAACCAAACCAAAACAAAGCAGACCTATCATGATGGGAGACATGTCAGAGGGATACAGGAGCCACCTGAACGAGTTTCCAATGCCCAACAACGCAACAAAATTAATAAGGTTGTAGAGGACTATAATGCAAAATATAAAATAAATATCCTAGAGTTCATACTCTTATACATAAATCACGGAATAAGTAAATAAACACATAAATGAGGGAGAAGACACAAAGCTCTCATGCACAAGAATTCCCAATAATTTGTGCAGATACTCAGCTCTCAAGGAGGTACTCAGCTCTCTGTGATCTTCCCACCAAAGCCTCACAACCCTTACCTAATCGCAAGAAAAATATCAGTCAAATCCCAATTGTGGGATGATATATAAAATATTTGACTGGTACTCCTTAAAACTGTCAAAGTCATCAAAAATAAGGAAAGTCTGAGAAATTGTTATACTCAGTAATAACCTAAGGAGACATAAGGACTAAACATGATATCTTGGATCAGATCCTGGAACAGAAAAGAGATAGTAGGTATAAGCTAAGGCTATCTTAATATAGACTTAAGTGAATAATAATATATCAATATTGATACATGAATTGTGACAAAGGTACTATAATAATGAAAAATACCCAATAATGAGGAAAACTGGATGTGGGGTGTATTGAAACTCTCTGTAACATCTTTGTGATTTTCCATGAATTTTAAGCCATTCTGAAGTAAAAAGGTTTTTAAATGGGCAAAAGACATGAACAGGCATTATACTGAAGAGGACATGCAAATGGCAAATGAGCACATGAAAAAGATGTTCAGTCTCATCTGTTAAGAAATGCAAAATAAAACCACAATAAGAACATAACTACACATCTATCAAAACAGTTGAAAAAAATGTTTTTAAACAGTTAAAATTAAAAATATATATACTGACAACACCCAGTGCTATAGAGTTAAACTGGGTCACTTATACATTGCTAGGGGTAACATAAAATAGTACATCCACTCCGAGAAACAGTTTAGCAGCTTCTTAAGAAATGAAAAATGCAGGGGCTCCTGGGTGGCTCAGTCGGTTAAGTGTCCGACTTTGGCTCAGGTCATGATCTCACTGTTTGTGAGTTCAAGCCCCGCATCAGGCTCTGCTCTGACAGCTTGGAGCCTGCAGCCTGCTTCAGATTCTGTGTCTCCCTCTCTCTCTGCTCCTACCCTGCTTGCACTCTGTCTCTCTCAAAAATAAATAAACGTTAAAAAAAAGGAAATGAAAAATGTCATAACCATAAGACCCAGCAATTGCACTACTGAGTATTTATCCTGGAGGAGTGGAATTTTATGTTTATACAAAAAGCATACATGAATGTTTTTAGGAGTTTAATTTTTTTTAGTTTTTTTCTTTGTTTGAGTATAGTTGACACACAACATCAGTTTCAGGTGTACAAGATAGTGATTCAACTTCTCTCAATATTATGCTATGCTCACAAGTGTTGCCACCACTTGTCATCACACAGTGCTATTACTGTATCACTGACCATATTCCCTATGCTGTGACCTTTATACCCATGACTTATTCATTCCATAATTGGAAGCCTTTTCCCTCCACTCTCCGTCACCCATGTTGCCCATTCCTCTACCCCTCCTTCCCCTCTGACAAGGGTCAACTTGTTCTCTGTATTTATAGGTCTGATTCTGCCATTTGTTTGTTTATTCATTTACTTTGGTTTTTAGATTACACATTTGAGTGAAATCATATGGTATTTGTCTTTCTCTGCCTGACGTGTTTCACTCAGCATAATGCCTTCTAAGTTCATCCATGTTGTTGTAAATAGCAAGATCTCATCCTTTTCATGCCTGTGTAATATTCCACTGCAAAATATATACATATATACATCTCATCCTTTTTATGCTGGATAATATTCCATTTCTAGATAGATAGGTAGATAGGTACGTAGATAGATAGATAGATAGATAGATATCACATCTTAGCTACTTATCTATCAATGGACACTTGGGTGCTTCCATATCTTGGCTATTGTAAATAATGCTTAGCAGCTTTATTTTTAACAGCCCCAAACTGAAGCCAACTCAGATGCCCTTGGGCAGGCAGATGGTTAAGTAAACCGCAGTATGTCTGTATGCTTGCATCTTACTCAGCAATAACGGGGAACAAACTACTGATACATGCAACATCTTATTTCCAGAGAATAAACTTTAGTGAAAGAATCCAATCTTAATAGGTTACGTGCTGTATAATTTCATTTATATAATATTATAGAAACAACAAAATGATAGAGAACAAAAAGAGGTTAATGATGACCAGGGTTAACGTCAGTAGGGGGGTTGGAGGTCCCTTTTGGGTATGGCTCCAAAAGGGCAATGTGAAAGATTTTTGTGGTGATGGAAACTTCCTATATCTTAACTGCATCTATGTTAATATTATGGGTGTGGTATTGGGTGGTTTGATAGTCTGGTATAGTACTGAATTTCAGTTCTGTAACATGTTATCGTAGGGGGAAATCTGGATAAATGTTAAATGGGAATCTCTCTGTATTATTTCTTATGGTTGTATATGCATCTGCAATGATTTCAAAAGGAAAAGTTTCATACAAAAGGAACCCTGACACAAACCCAAATTACAAAAGCAATGAGCAAAAAATCGCAAAGAATGCACGGAGAACAGCCTCTGTGGAAAACGTGGCAGAAGATATGGACAACTGAGAGAAAAAAACAAACAAAATTAAAGAAACAGGAAGCTTACATTAGAAAAATAACAGCTATAGTATGTAGGAAAAGGACATGCAACGTTTACATTCGAGTCCTCAAGAGAAGATCAAACCAATGGAAAATTAATATATTTAACGATGTGCTGGAAGAAAAATGTCCTGGGTAGAGAAAGACTTGAGTGTCCTTAAAGAAAGGCTATACCATGAACCACAGATAACTAGCCAGAAACAGTGAACATTAAGACACATCTTTGTAAATTATTTGAACTTTTTTTTTTAATTTGAGAGAGAGAGAGCATACATGAGTTGGGGGAGAGAGGCAGAGGGAGAGATAGAATCTTAAGAAGGCCCCAAGCTCAGCACAGGGCCTGACGTGGGGCTTGATCCCTTGACCGTGGGATCATTACCTGAGCTGAAATCGAGAGTTGGTCACTCAACCTATTGACCCACCCAGGTGCCCCAAAGTTTTTGAAGCTTAAAGATACATATTTGAGAGGGTAATTCTGGTGAGGAGTAAAACCAAAAGGTCAAGCCACTTTTTAAAGGGGAAAGAAATGCAGTGGGCCTCAAAATTTCTTCACAATGACATTTTTAACACCAGAAGAGGATTGAGCAACATCGACAAGATACAGAAGTGAAGGGTGAGCCAAAGATTTTACATCCCTCCAAGCTGCCCTTCAAGAATAATGCTATTAAAATACACACACACGCACACCCAGTTTGGAACACTGAAGAACTCAAGATGATTTTTCCCCTAAGCCCTTCTTGGTAAAACCACCTAAGGGCAAACTTCCTCTAACAGAGAGATCATTGGGGCAAAAAGACAAGAGTGGGCACTGAATAGGTTTAAGTGTAAAAGCAAAATGGAAATGAATACTGAAATTAATTATAAATGTTGTATGCTCTGTAGGATAGGAATGGTGGAAATAAGTATTAGGGAGGAAAGTGGGAGAGAGTTTGGAGATATCAACAGAAAGGAGCCCAAGGAAATGAAAAACATTTATACATTTTTTAAAAGCCCATAGAAAACTAAATAGAAAAAAAATAACCCTAGAAATATATGTGCAGCTCATACTATATTACATGACCCATGTAAAACAATAAGAAAATATTAAAATTTCAAGAAATATATGGGAAGAGGTCAAAGACAAATCTCTCTCTCTCTCTTTCTTTCTCTCATGCACTCAACATACAATGCAATGATGTAAAATATCAACTTTTTAAAAAATGATAAAATTACACATGCATATGAGGGCCAATGAAATGGACACTCTCAAACCGTGTTAGTGGCATTGCAAATTAAAATGAATCTTTGAAAAGCAATGTATCACATATACACATACACAAATCTTGTACTAAGACCTTCAAAAAAATTTTTTTTTTTTTTGCAAAAAGAATGTTCACACACACTGACCCAGTAACTCCTTTTCTGGGCGTCTGTAAAAAGATGATTCTGAGCTTAGAAAAGGGCATATAACAATGCTATGATTTAATGAATACTGATGAGTGCCACTCATTCTATTGAGCTTTACATGCACTAAATATTTTAATTCTTGTATCTCTTTGGTAACGATAGTAGGTACTGTGAAAAGATACATAACAATATAGAAATGTTTATGAAATAATGTAAGAGACACGGTATATATCAAACATATACACACACATATATATGTAACACACACACACACACACACACACACATATACATACAACATGATTGCTGCTACATAAAAACATCTAACAAAGGACCATGTAGTACTAAAACTCCAGGATATGTTTTCCAAAAACCTTGCAGAATTTTCTTTATAAAACTTGGTAATGTCTTTAAAGATAGTTAAAGAAATAAATAGGGGGAGGAAATGAAGGAAGGGAGGGAAGTAGGTAGGGAAGGGGGGGGAAAGGTGCAAACAGCTTGATTAAATGCTTGTAATTTGAAAAAACATACCTATTGACTTCTACAGGTTTCCTCTAATTATTGTTCTAAAGCAGAGGTATCAAACTGGCATCAGTTTCACCATGTGGCCTGCTAGGCAATTTTTGTTGGCATTTTGTAATTAACACATGCTCTCCTCTTCTCTCCTTCCTACTCTACTTTTCCTTTCAATTCATCATTTTATTCTGTCGTCCCTTTGACCGCACTATGGTCTATACTTTAACCCATACATCTGGGTTTAACCCATACATCACTGCAAAAGAATCACCTGGAATGCACTGACATCCATAGAGACCTAGGCTCTACCCCAGACCTATAGGTATCGGTATCATTGCAGATGGCTCAAGAATCTGCATCTACCATGTTTCCTGAGTAATTACTGCTCACCCTGCACTATGAGAACCACGGCTGTATTCAACATATAAACCTTGCTATTTAAATATCCATCGGAAGAAAGAGATTAAAGACAGAACAGATCTTTCCTGGATCTCTGAAATTCCACAGAACAGAGTAAGTAGCATATTGGGTTAAAGTCAGTGTTCCTTAGATGCAATCTGGGGGTAAAAAAGCAATTAAAGTGATTTAGGGACTTAAAGAAATCACACACACACACACACACACACACACACACACACTTTTTACCGAGTTCAAGGATTTTCAAACAGTACCATGTAGGTGGTCTTTTTTCCCTGTCCCTCACTTCAACCAGATGAGCTCTCTGCTTTTAAGTGTTTTGCACTTAGTATTCCGTGAAATATTTTGTTTAATAAAATGTTCTGTTTCTCAAGGAAAATGCTGGAAAAATCATATGTTTGGTTCTCACACAAACCTCCTAAACGGATCACATCCACAGAAATATAAGGTCAAAGAGAGGCAGGTTGAGGGCTTTAATAAATGAAGAAAATGGAGAATCATCTGCCCACTTCTTGTTTTCTGAAATTTAAGATTGATCCCTGCTAAGAGATCCAAGCATCTTAAACTTTATCTGTTAGATCAATTAATTTCTTACATTTGATCTTAGACTTGAATGTGTGGTCAAATGACCTCTAACTCTCCTAGTGTTTCATTCAAAAGAAAATCCAAACCTCTCCTCATTCTCCAAGAATCAATTCAAATATTATAGCCCAAGTGAAGATTCCCTGACTTCTTCAGTCCTATCTCGAGAGTGCCTCTCATTTTGCTACTCTACCTCCCAGGTGTTTAATACAAAATTGCAAATGACGGTTTACATATCTAAATCCCCTCTAGACAATGGCCAAGGTGTAAACATTTATCTCGGGAAATCCTGGCATAATAAGGTACATTAAAATGACTGCATGAATCTAATTACACAGTAAAAAATTCAGTCCTCTGCTCTAGATAATTCTCCAGTATCTTCAGAACATACTAGGAAAGTGTTACCCATTTAAAATTTGTCTTCTATTCTTGGATTTGTTTTCTTGCTTTCTGACCTTCATTTGTGATGAAAATGTTCGAAGAATGATGTTGCCTGCTGCCGAGTTCATGTTGAAAAAGGCACTATATTGAGGTGCAGTTTGAAACATGACAGCATATGTAAATGTGTTGGTGACGCTAAAAATACACAGATAAATGATGCATGACATCCACAGAGTGTGCACAACTTTGTATTTATATAGTACCTACATGTAGACATTAGGATTCTATTTATGCATTTGCCAAGAAAGGGAAAAGTGTCTACATATGTCTCGTAAATATGGATCCGGGCTCATGCCCAATGCAGATGCTGCAGAGAGATGCGAATGGAGAAAGGGGCGTGCTGCTCTGGGAGCAGGCTGTCTGTCAGATCACTTCCCCAGAATAGGTTTCTGGAAACACGAACAAAGATGATGGCCCATAGACAACGGAAATTTATCCAAAGAGGATGAAAATTCTCTTCCATAGTGCTTCAGTATTGTGTATAATTTCTTAAAATTCTTTGAAAATTGGTAATCTAGAAATGTCATATGTGGCTGCTGTTAGCTTTTGAAAGAACCGAAGCACCTTCCTTTCCCAAGTATGTAAAGACATGAGAATTCTGCTTATTCCTTGCCTATAACCAGGATAGGGACCCATGAGGACACTACGGGCTTTTTCAAGAAAGGAATGATGTTATCACCGATGCAGTATATGTTTAAGAGTTTTGCCCTTGGAGTCAGAAAAAATAGGATGAGAGTTCTGGTTTTACCACATAGTATCTCTGTGACCTTGGGCCTCTGAGCCTGAGTTTTCCAATCTGTAATATGGGCATGATTAAGTATCCCCCTCATTGTGGCATTTTGGAAACCTCAGTGATATAATGCTAGGAAAATGATTAGCACAGTGACAAGAGAACATTCAAAAATGCAATACACTGGACCTATTCATTGCATTCATGCTCTACTAATAATTCTCCTTTGAATAAAACAGAATGGACTTCTTCATTTAGAATGACATCAGATTATACAACATTTTGATATTCTTAAACCTCAAATGTGAACATATAATTCAAAAGAGCTTAGCACGCGCAAACTTTCCAAAAATCTGGATTTTTTGCCCATTTATATTATGATGTTTATCACGATCTTTCTCGACAAGTGTTGGATTGTTTGGTCCCATTCAAAATTCAGTGCCTGAATTCATCTTATGACACTCAGAAAGTCCAATCAAATTCCGTGTCTCCCACCCTACTTTGCCTGCAGGTTTTCCTGAGTTAGTATCAGAAACCTACTAGGTGTGCGATCAGTGGTGGGGGGAGGTGGAACAGAGTGCATTTAGTCTGGCGAAGTGAGCAAGTTCCTGTAATTTCCTTCGTTGCCTCTGCTGGCTGGTTTAAAGTACATAACTGTCACTTTCACAAGAGAAAAAATGACTTACTTGTATAGTTGTCAGTTTTTACTGCAAAAGAATTAACATCCATAACCACGTGATTAGCATTGTTTCCAAGAAGGTCCTGTCCTTATTGTACATGAAACCGTAATGGGCAGTGATGCAGAATCCATGTGTTGAATTTGGAAAACCTGGTTTTTTGCAAGCTTAACTTTACAGATTCTAATCCATGGGAGGGACCAGAATCAAACAAAATGGTATGTGGAGAGAAAGGGTCTTTTGTCTTCTCCTTCCTGTTAGTTCTTTGACTTTTCTCGTCCCCCCTTCCCCTCCCACTACTCTCTAATCACCTGGCTCATTTCTTATATTGACAACAACATAAAAGGAATATGGTGATGGAAATAAAGGCTCCCGCTTTGAACAACAAATGCACTGATAGCGGTCTATTCCATTTATGAGCTCCAATTCCTTAGATGAAGGATTTGATCTTTATATTAAAACTACTCCACATTAATACTGTTCAAATGTGAACCCCACGGTGCCAATTTCACCACCAACTTAACCTATTTGACAGTCGATCTGTATTCTTCTAACTCTTGGAAAGCCTGAAAAATGCAGAGATAAGTATATGCTAAACTAGTACACTGTAAGGTCTGAAATGCCACAGTCATTATTCACTCTAAAATAATTTTTCTCTGAATATCACAGAAAACATATTCTTGTTAAGTACACAAAACCAGTATCTTTGCATCAGAATTAATAATAAATGAGAAACCTAAATATTTTAAACAAGCAAATGAATATTCTTAAATGTTGGGGCCGAGATTACAGGACAGAGAAAAGGCTCACTATACTTTTAAATAATAGCAATACAATTTTAATAAGGTTGTATTTTTTTATTAGGTATATTTAAACACTCCTTCTGATCTTTCATATTATACTGAGCAGTTAAGCAGCTTTATTTGTGGAGCTTTTGTAACCACCTCATTTAACATTAGGTATATCTTTTAGTTTAATTAAAGCATTCCTCTTTTTCAGTAATAGTCAATTGTTTTCAGCTCACCCATTATGTATAATTGTTTTCTTTGATCCATTCAAAACCTGGCTATTTTTCATGGCTAATTAAATCAACACTTGACCACTGCATTTAATGCTTAACTCAGTTTTATTTCTAATCTTGCGGACCGGGGCTTCTGCACATAATACGCCTTGAAAAGATTGCTCACATTATTAAGTTACGTACCGCCTACAACTTGTCCCTGTAAGTAGAGGCAAAGTGTATATTTCAGGAATTCCAGCAGAGGGCAGTCAAGCAAGAATAATCACTTCTGCAAGAGGAGAAATTGATGATGATGTTTCCTGATATTTTTTTCAAATCAAATTAACATCAGAGTATGTGTGTGAGAGTATATATGTGTGTTGGGGGCTGACGGTGGGTGGGACAAATGTATCCTTGGCGAGCCAACTCATTTCTCACTTAACCTCTTCCTCAGCTGAATAAGAGCCACTGTGTGCACAAGATAAGAGACAAGATATTTTCAAAACACTCCTCGTATTAAAACCAAAGCCATAAATTCTGTTACTACAACTGACATTTTTATCACTCTACTTTGGCTTCTTTTACATTTTATGGATTTTCAAAGAATAAGTTCACATCATCGAAGAAAGTAACCAAACTTTTGAAGAATACTACTTACCAAGAAATTATTGAAACACATTTTAATTTAAAATAATATAAACAAAAGTAGGATGGATTTAGTTTTCACAAGAAAAAAATTTCAAAGATATATTCTCTACGCCTATTTAGGAGACAGGAGGTGGAATCCCTCATTCACAAAATGTTCACTTGGAGCATGATTAACAACTCCCTACCATGCTTGGCCAAGATGTTCGCAATTACTTACCATCTACTCCTTTTCAAGGAAGATTCAAGGAAGACTTCCTCTACCAACTAAAACGACCGCACCAGGAATCATTGGCCAGGGAAATAGAAACTCATTTCCATTTACTCTTATGTTCCGTGTTGTGCTGGTAAGTGTTTAACGACCACCTCTCCAAGAGGAAAAAGTCCTAATTTATTGCTTTCCCCAATTTCCATAGTATAAATACTCCCACCAAGGTAGATTTTGAATTACCACCATGAATCCACTGAACACAGAGCTGGGGAAAAAGTGCACCGTCCAACACCATCAGATTACATTTCCAGCCTACAGACACAGTAGCCATGAGTAGCTTCAAGAGCAAAGAAAATAGTAAAATGTAGCAAAATAGGAAGTGGTGAGTTTTGAGGATTTATTACCTTTGTTTTTTAACATAGTTTGATTGTTAAGCTTGTATGATTTAACGGCTATATTTAACAACTAGTTCACAAAATTACTGAAACTCGAACTCTTGCGACATGGTACGAATTGGATTATCCTCTAACTTTGATAATTCTTTTTTCTCCCACTAGACACATATTTTTGTACTGAATCATTTATAGGACACACTGATTTTTTTTCTGCCATATCTGTGGACAACTTTATTATTACTTACGTGAAAAAATCAACTCAACTTTTAAAATTTAAATAATTTTTTTGAAAAAGAAAAATCTCACGTCCATGGAGGAGAAATCATTATCATATTTTTATAAATTGGCATTAGCGTGATAAATAAAGGGTGAAAGCAAACTGGTAGTAAATTATAAATAGACACTACTGTTTGACAAAAGCTTTACCTCTGAGGCCTGTTCCCTTTCTGTGAAAAAATACTCCAGCAAAGGGATGCCTGGGTTGCTCAGTGGTTGAGCATCCCACTCTTGATTTTGGCTGAGGTCATGATCTCGGTGTCATGGGATTGAGCCCTGTATCCGGCTCTGCGCGGACCATGGAGCCTGCTTGGGATTCTCTCTCTTTCTCTCTCCCTCTACCCCTCCCCCTGCTCACACTAGCACTCTTTCTCTCTAAAATCAAACAAAAAACAACTCTAGCAAGGTTCAACAAGGTGTTAAAAACATATTAGCACTCATTGAGACTATCTCCTTGACATAATCCGAAAAAGCGGAACTGAATGAAGATCACTATGTAATTCAGTGTTGTTAGTTTTCTTGTCTACATCCTTATGCTTAAAATCTTTTAGGGTGGGGGCGCCTAGGTGGCTCAGTCGGTTGAGCATCCGACTTCGGCTCAGGTCATGATCTCACAGTCTGTGAGTTCGAGCCCCGCATCGGGCTCTGTGCTGATGGCTCAGAGCCTGGAGCCTGCTTCCGATTCTGTGTCTCCCTCTCTCTCTGCCCCTCCCTCGTTCATGCTCTGTCTTTCTCTGTCTCAAAAATAAATAAAAACATTAAGAAAAAAATTAAAAAAAATCTTTTAGGGTGTACCCTAAAATCATCTCACCTTTCACTAAGGGTGCATATTCTGTGTTCTTAACAGTACAACTATTCCACCAGCCATGCAGGCTTAAAATCCCCAGCATCTAATTTGCTTTCTCCAAATTTCACTCCAATCAATTTTACTTCAAGTCAGTGTTCTTGTGTGAATTTGGGCAAATTACTTCATATCCTCTAATTTGGACTTTCTCATTCAGTTATTATGAAGATTAAAAGCACTTACCATAGTAATTGCCTGGGGTAAATCAAGTGCTTCAAAAAATGGTAGCTATACTTGCTGCTTTGGGTGGAGTTATGATTATTAATAAACTTAGCTATGTGGTTTCCTAGTACACAGCAAATCAAAAGCATTAAATTAGAAACTAGAAGACACTGCATGGGATTATACTCTCAGGGCAGAAAGAAGCATTAGTTAATGTTGATCATTTCTGAGAAAACAAGCCATAAGAAATAGAATTGGGGTCAGGTGTTTGAAAAGGAGGAGTAGTGAGGAACTATGGAATGCAAGAGTGAGGAACTGATGTCTCTCAGTAAATCTTGAGAATGTCACTAACCAACAACTGGGACTTGTAACCGGGACTCAGAATTATCGAGAAAAGTTTATAATATATTCAGTTATCTGTTTAGTAGGTTAGGGGACAGCAAATTTTGGGTGTCATTTATTGACGTGCTTAAATTTACGAAAACCAGTTAATATATATACAATTTGATCATATTCTTTTGCAGGGATAATAAATATTAGAAAGATAATATAACAAAATCCTAATAGCTGCTATTTCTTGATGTGGAATTATGGGTGATTTTTTGTTGTTTTGTGTGATAAACTCCAAGTTTTCTAAAAAGAGCATGTGCTGTTTTGTAATCCATAAAAGTGTATTTAATATGTATTTTTAAAAAACTTGGGAGGGGGCGCCTGGGTGGCTCAGTTGGTTAAAGCATCTGACTCTTGATTTCGGCTCAGGTCATGATCTCACAATATGTGAGATCCAGCCCTGTGTCGGGCTCTGCATTGACAACATGGAGCCTACTTGGGATTCTCTGTCCCTCTCTCTTTTTCTGTCCCTCCCCTGCTCACATGTGTGCATTCACTCTCTCTCCCTCTCAAAATAAGTAAACGTTTTTTTTAAATTTAAGGAAAGAACTTCACATCTTCAGAGACTTTGGTTAAAAATAACCTCTACTTCCATTTAGGTCACTGAGTCATTACTGTCAGATCTTCAATTGGGGCACCTGGGTGGCTCAGACAGTTGAGCATCAGACTTCAGCTCAGGTCATGGTCTCGTGGTTCATGGGTTCAAACCCCATGTCGGGCTCTGTGCTGACAGCTCAGAACCTGGAACCTGCTCTGGATTCTCCGTCTCTCTCTCTCTCTCTCTCTGTCCCTACCTTGATGGCTCACTCACACGCTCTGTCTCAAAAATGAATAAACATTAAAAAATAAATAAAAAATAGATCTTAAATCAAGTGTTAGTCATTCAGATTCATATAAACATGAAGAACACTTCTTTTCATTACTCTTCCTATGGTGAACATTGGCTTAAACCTATTTTCAATAATTATGAAAAATTTACGATAAATTTATTAATGATCAGGACATATTTCTTTGGTCATTCTTTATTTGCTGAGTACTCTCCCATGGAATTTTTTCTTAGAACATGTGAAGCAAATCAAAATGCAAATTTTTCTTAGAACATGTAAACCAAATGTAGTAAGAAAACCTGGATTATATAACCCCAAAAGATTGTTGAAAGTACAAATGAAATCATGTCCCTGTGTGTGGGACCATAAAAACAATGCCAGCAAGTATTATCATACATTTAGCTCAGCTTTAAAACTCTCCAACTGTCATTTTCCTGTTTCTGAGAATGTTGTCAATAGAACACGTTGTCAGGTTCAGCTCCTTGGATTAGTGAGGTCTTAATAATATTTTCTCTAGCCTTAGCAATACCCGGAAAACCCAAATGATATAATTGAATTGAAAAGTAAAAAACAAATAATACAAATCCTAGATATAAGTAATTTGAGGGGTATTCATATTTCCTGACTGTGGTCCTTCAGTTCTATCTATCTGCCTGTCTGTCTATCTATCTATCTATCTTTTTTCTATCATCTATCCATCCATGCATCTGTCCATGGATCCATTCATCCATCATGGGCCCATTAGGGAAGCTTCTGAAAGCTCTGACTCTCCCTAGACCAATGGATATTTATGCAGAAACTTATAAAACATATCAACTGGTTCACAGACCATCTATGCATTTGAAGAATACCTTCTCTTTATCCTGTAGCTTTCCCTTTTTTGTACATTGTCTCTCGTTGGCGTGTTTTAAGCATTAATAAAATGTTATGATTCTATGGTTCTGTATCTGGAAGATGTTAAGACAGTCTCTTGCCAGTTTGCTGGGATTTCACAACAATGTGTCCAGGTGTGTTGTTTACCACTCCCCTCCCCCACCATTCCTCATGCTGGGCACCTAGTAAACACTTTCAATTTGTAGTGTGCCTATCAGTTCTGGAAAATCATGCTTGTGTTATTTATTTAATCATTTCTTTCCCTCTACTTTTTTCTCCTCTCCATTTTAAAGTTACTCTTAAATGGATTCTCATTTTTCTGTTTCTGTTCTTTTTTGGTTCTACTCTCTACAAAATATTTCATCTTCTGATTTTAAAATTGATTGTCTTGCTAGTACTTTTCTTTTATTTCCAAAGAGCTTTCTTTTGATTTCTGGTTATTTTAATAAATAGTGTCCTGCTTTATAGAAGCAGTATCATGTATATTTTTGAGGATTTCTATTAGTTTTTCTTTTTAAGTGTTTTTTTCTTGTTCCTACTCTCTGTATATATTTTATATTTATATATAGCTTACTATATCCAGTTGGCTCTTTCCATTTATTCATTTCAGCATCTTTCTTCCTTGGTAGTTTTCCCCAATAGCTGGTGGTGCTTAGTTGATTTCTATTTAGAAACAAACTATGAGAAACTGACTGGAAACTTAGCAGAACTTGTTGACCATTAGGGAATGCCACATTCCTAGGCAGATCTCCAGTGTCAATGCATAGATAACCTTGCCTTCACAGCTGTTCAGCTGATCCAGGAAAGAAACCCAAGGTCTCCTGTCTGAGGTACTGGGGTCTGGCTGCTGGTGTTCTTTGCATCAGTCAGAGGTGGGTTACTTATTTTCAAGTATGAGATTTCATTTTATCTTTTGTTTTTAGTCTTTGTCTTTGGTGTATCTTTACTGCACTCCAGTCTTTTACTGTCTACCTGGAGCCTCAAAGTCTTGGTAGACCTGTGTGTGAGGTCAGGTCCTCTAAAGAGCAGAAGCCAAGACATGGTTAAAAGCCCAAGGATTTTTGGGTGGCTCAGTCAGCTGAGCATCTGACTTCAGCTCAGGTCATGATCTCATGGTTTATGGGTTCGAGCCCCACATCAGGCTCTGTGCTGACAGCTCAGAGCCTGGAGCCTGCTTTGGATTCTATGTCTCCCTCTGTCTCTGCCCCTCCCCTGGTTTTACTCTGTGTCTCGGTCTTTCAAAAGTAAGTAATCATTAAAAAAAATTTTTTTTAAGGTCCAAGGATTTCTATGAAGGAAAACACCCGTACGAGAGTAAAAGGAGAAGGGGTTTGGTAAGAAGAAAGCAATCAGTCCATGAGGCAAGGCTCATGCCCAGTGAGGGAGAGGGAAGGAAGGTTGAATGGAAGCATTCTAGAATATAGGCAGTCCAAAGAATTTTGACAAGGCTGCTAGGGAGCCCCTCAAGACAAATTCGGAAGTTCTGTGTCTTCCTCTACGCTCTATCATTGGCTAGATGCAGATAGCCTCACATACATAGCACTGGATTTCCCAGCCCAGAAGCCGGGGCTCTTGGTTAGTTTTCCGCCCCCCTGCAGTCAGAAGGTCTGAAAGATACATCTTCATGGCCTCCACTTCCATCATGATTCTCCCCATTCCTTAATGAACGGTTGATTCTGCTATCTACTGCATCTGCGGATGACTTTTATTCTATGACCACATTTATTGTCTTTAACCTATTTACAGCCTGTTGACATTCTTCATGCAGTTTCTAATTTTAAATTTATTGGATCTCATCTTTACTCTTCTTTTAAAGGTCTATTTTTTTCTTGAATTTTGAGTGTAAAGCCAGTATTCTCTAAATTTGACTTCGGTTTATTTTAAACTAAACTTTTATCTTGACACAGTTGTAGATTCACCTACAGTCCTAAGAGGTGATACAGAGTGGTGTACCCTTAACTCAGATTCCTCTAATGGTAACATCTTGCAAAACCTTAGTACGGTATCACACTCAGGGTATCTATACTGATATGTTCAAGATATGAAACATTTCCATCATCAAAAGGACCCTTCATTTTGCCTTTTTATAGCCACACTTACCTGTCTTCTACTCCCAAGGCCTCCCGAGCCCTGGCAACCATACTCTGTTCTCCATTTCTGTACTGTTGTCTTTTATAGAATGTTGTATAAATGGAGTCATACAGTATATAACCTTTTCAAATTCTCTTCTATCACTTAGAATATGTCTCTGGAGATTCATTCTGGTTGTTTTTTTATTCTTGAGTTGTATTCCAATAGTATAGATGTATCTTGGTTTAATTATTCACCCATTGAAGAGCATTCGGTTTTTGGTTGTAATAAATAAAGCTGCTTACCAACGGTCACTTACAGGCCTTTGTGTAGACATCAGTTTTCGTTTCTCTGGGATAAATGCCCAATAATGTAATTACTGAGCCATATTTGTAGGGGCATATTCAGTGTTTAAAGAAACTACAAAACTGTTTCAGAGTGGCTATATCATTTTTCACTCCCACGAGCAAGGTATGGCTGATCTGGTTTTCCAAATCTTCTCCACCATTTACTGTTGTCATTTTTTTTCCTAGTCATTCTGAAAGATATATAGTGTATTGACATCTCACTGTGGATTGGTATTTCCCTAATGACTAATGAACACTTTTTCATGTGATCATTTGCCATCTGTACATCCTCATCAACAAAATATCTGTTGATATGTTTTGCACTTTTTTATTGGATTGTTTATTTAATGATGAGTTTTGTGAGTTCTTTCTATATTGTAGATGCTAGTGCTTTATCAACTATGTGATTTGTAAGTATTTTCACCCAGTCAGTAGCCTGACTCTTCATTCTTTTTATTTTTTTTAAGTTTGTTTATTTTTGAGAGAGAGACAGCATGAGTAGGGGAAGGGCAGAGAGAGAGGGAGAGAGAATCCCAAGCAGGCTCCAATGCCATCAGCACAGAACCTGATGAGGAGCTAGAACCCACAAAACTGTGAGATCATGACCTGAGCCAAAAGCAGCACTTGGGCACTTTACCAACTGAGCCACCCAGGGGCCCCTGACTTTTCATTCTTTAAAAGGGCCTTTCATAGAGAAAAGTTTGTGTTTTTTTTTTCAACATTTAATTATTTTTGGGACAGAGAGAGACAGAGCATGAACGGGGGAGGGGCAGAGAGAGAGGGAGACACAGAATCGGAAACAGGCTCCAGGCTCTGAGCCATCAGCCCAGAGCCTGACGTGGGGCTCGAACTCCCGGACCGCGAGATCGTGACCTGGCTGAAGTCGGACGCTTAACCGACTGCGCCACCCAGGCGCCCCGAGAAAAGTTTGTGTTTTGATGAAGCTCAACTCATTAATTTTTCCTTTCATGGATTGCGCTTTTGGTATCAAGGCTAAGAATTCCTTGTCTAGCCTTCAAGGTATGATTTACATTTAAGTTCATGATCTATTCTAAGATAATTGTAGTATGAGGGATAAAACTTAAGTAGGGCTCTTTGTTGGTTTGTTTTAAACCTATGGCTAGCTAAATGCTCTAGTACGGTTGGTTGAAAAGACTGTATTTCTTCTACTGAATTAATTTTGTATGTTTTTCAGAAATCAGTTGAGGGGCGCCTGGGTGGCGCAGTCGGTTGGGCGTCCGACTTCAGCCAGGTCACGATCTCGCGGTGCGTGAGTTCGAGCCCCGCGTCAGGCTCTGGGCTGATGGCTCGGAGCCTGGAGCCTGCTTCCGATTCTGTGTCTCCCTCTCTCTCTGCCCCTCCCCCATTCATGCTCTGTCTCTCTCTGTCCCAAAAATAAATAAACATTGAAAAAAAATTAAAAAAAAAAAAGAAAAGAAATTAGTTGAACGTCTTTGTGTGAGTCCATTTCTGGGTTGTTTATCCTTTTCCATTAATCTCCGTATCCCTTCCTTCACTGATACCACACAGTTTTGATTTCTATGGTTATATGATAAGCTTTGAAATGGGATGCCCTCATTCTTTTTCAAAATTGTTTTATTCTTTTTTAAAAATTTGCAAATAATTTTAAAGCACTCTTGTCTATATCGACAAAATTGTGCTTGTAATATAGTTTTCTTTATTATTTCCTCTACATAAAATCATATCAGTGTTAAGATTTTTGCTCAATGTCAAGCACATTTTAAAAACTTCAAATGGAAAATCAGTTGTATTTACCCATTTCTGCTTGCCATGTTCTTTCCTGACTTTCCAGGTAGCTGCTTTTATTATTTTTGTTTGTTTCATTCTCTTTAGAGACCCTCCCTTAGTTAGCCACCTTATGGTTGGTCTGCTGGGGACAAATTCTCTTAGGTTTCCTTTATCTGAGAATGTCTTGATTTCCCCTTCATCCCTATAGGATATTTTTACTAGTTATAAGGTTTCAAGGTGGACAGGTCTTTCCCTTCAGCACTTGAAAAATGTGCCACTTGTTTCTGGCAGCCATAGTTTCTCCTGAGAAATCTGCAGTCATTTGAATTGCATTCCCTCCACAGGTAGGTGTCGTTTCTCTCTCACTGTTTGCAAGGTTTTGTTTGGTTTGATTTTTTGCTTGTTTCGTTAGCTTTTGGAAGTTTGGCTCTGATGTTTCTTGGCCTCTATTTATTTGGATTTCTTGTTTGGGGTTTTCTCAACTTCTTGAATCTGTAGGTTCATACTCTTATAAACAGGAAGTTAGGTCATTATTTCTTTGACTACTTTTTCATCCCTGTCATTTTTTTCCTCTCAATCCAGAACTCTCATTACATGAACATGTGAACTTTTGTCATAGTCCCAAAGGTCCTTCGAGTACTGTTAACTTTATTTATTTATGTCTATTCTTTCTGTTGTTCAGATGAAATCATTTCTCTTGCTTTTTAATCCATCCAGCCGGGAGAGTCTTGTTACGGCCTCAGGAGGGAGGAAGTCTAGACTCCATTCTGAACCTTTGCCAGCAGGAGGGAGAGATGGAGTCACAGGTTTTCTGCTGTGTATGACTAGATTAGAGTGGTTATTGTCTAAAATATTTTGTCTTCCTAGGTTTTCCTTGATGGTCATTTGGTAAGAGAGAACAGGGTTTTGTTAGAAAGTGTATATGTCTGTGTGTGTCTGTGTATCTCGGTGTGTGTGTGTGTGTGTGTGTGTGTGTGTGTGTGTGTATCTCAGGATATTTGTTTTTGTGTGAATATCTATGTGTTTGTGTGTGTGTGTGTGTGTGTGTGCTCATATGTATGTGTGTGTGTATGTGTGTGTATGCCCATGTGTGTGTCTGTGACTGTTAGCATTTCTCAGGGGCTTGCTTCTTCAGGTATAAGTCTAGGTACAGGAGATAAAAAGAAAACCCAGGGAGATATTCCCATGTTGTTCCTCAGCTCCCATGATCTTTAGCCAGTTTTTCTTCTGTTTTTCCTTCCACTTTTCTACTTAGGTTTTTAAAAATATATAATGTCTAGGAGGTTTAGTTGCACTCAGCAGGAAGAATAAAGCAAAGTGAATCTATTCCATCTTCCTGGAAATAGAAGTATTTCTGTTAATTTTAAAACATTTTTGAAACATATTTTTATTCTCTGCCTCAAATACCATGTTCTCCATCTTTTCTGCTATAGAACCTGGTAAAAAGCCTATACTTTCTTTTTTTCTGATTACTTATCGTTAAAGAAGACAAGCTGTGCCAGGTAGTTGTTTACAAAATTTAGGGTTTCTCTTTCATTCTCTTAGATACTTGCTCTTAGAATCCTTCTCTTGGTTTTTGAATTAAAAAAAAATTTTAATGTTTACTTATTTTGAGAGAGAGAGAGAGAGAGACAGAGCATGAGCAGGGGAGGGGCAGAAAGAGAGGGAGACACAGAATCTGAAGCGGGCTCCAGGCTGTGAGCTGTCAGCACAGAGGCCAATGTGGGGCTCGAACTCACAAACTGTGAGATCATGACCTGAGCGAAGTCGGGTGCTCAACTGACTGAGCCATCCAGATGCCCCAAATCCTTCTCTTGGTTTTTGAATTAGAGGAATGGTTGCTATGAATTCCACCTGCCATTTTCCAATTTTCCCACTTTATTTAGGGAATAGGTCTTTATTCCTGAAATCCACATCTGTCTCCAGGGTATGATTTTGCATGGCAGGATATCACAGATTACATACAACACCTGAAATAGGATATATTTTAGGTATACATTATGAATCCTATGACAACACTACCCAAGTCCTTTTTCTGACCCTTCAATACATCAAACTCATTTCAACTTTAGGGGCTCTCTTGACTATGCCCTCTGTCTGAAATGCTCCTCACCTACATCCTTGCAGGAATGGCTCTGTCTCACCATTTAGGTCCCAAATCAATGTCAACTCCTTAGAAATGTTGTTCCTGATCGCACCCCCCCCCCCCAACCAATCTAAATTAGCTCATCCATTGCATAGTATTTCTGATTTCATTACCTTACATTATTTTCTTCATAGCAAGTCTAAATATTTCCAATTACTTTAATTTATTTACGTATTTTACATTTGTTTTCTATCTTCTCTCTTGAATGTAAGTTTAATGAGGATGGATCTTTGAATTTGAATGAAGAAATGAATGAACACTATGACACATTCTAAAACAGTTTTATATTTGTAATTAGTTTGACACTTTCTATTTGTATGAAGAAGTGGTGAAAAAAAAATGTTATAAATGGGACTGTCTTTCATAAATAGTCCCTAGCTATTGTATCATAATAGGTTAATGATATTTCTAGTACGATAACCTACTTAAGTACACAGTAAGAAACAAACTCAGGCGGGTGTCTGGGAGACTCAGTCGGTTGAGTGTCTGACTTTTGATTTTGGCTCAGGTCATGATCTAATGGTCGTGGGATCAAGCCTTGCATTGGGCTCCATGCTGGGCGTGGACCCTGCTTGGGCTTCTCTCTCTCCCTCTGCCTTCCTCTACACTCTTGTTCTCTTTCTCCCTCTCAAAAAAAGAAAAAAGAAAAGAAAAGAAAAGAAAAGAAAAGAAAAGAAAAGAAAAGAAAAGAAACTCAGATCTTAGAAACCAATAGTATTCCAAGAAAGAAAGAAAGACAGAGAACAAGAAAGAAGAGGAATCCCAGTATAATTTTGGCAGCGAATCCTGAGGTAGAATATTTTACATATTTTGTTCAAAATAGAAGAGCTAAAAAGATAATTGCTCTTTAGAATTTCAATATCCTTCCACAGAAGAAAATGTGAATTATTTTTAGCCAAAAAAAAAAAAAAAGCACCTCTCTGACAGAATCTTTGCGAGGTCAAAAAAATTAAAACAGATAAACAGAACTATATTTTGGAATGATAAGTTTGGGGATTTAGCATTCCAGAGCTTTTAAACCCAAGGATTCTTCCCTGGCTTAAAACAGATCATTTAGTTGAAGTGCCTCTGGTATCTCTTTTGGAATGTGGACCATGGTATGTCACCAGCACTGGTGTTCAAGTTTAAGTATCCAAAGGGAAGAAGTGTAAGTAGAAAATTTCCTACTACATTAATCAATATATCTATAGACTTTCTAACAGAAGAGAGTTGTGCGACAGTAATATTCATAAAAATAATGTGTTTTGCACCGACATTTGTTCTTGATCCCCTTTCCCTTTATTATTTGTTGGGTGCATAAGCAAAGGAGGATGCGTTTGCTAAGACAATTATGCATTATTGTTGAGGAGCTTAGCAGTCTCCTGAGTAAACTCATGCATAATTTGTTCGTGCATAATATACTGTCTGCAGTACTTTACCTATCTCTCCCTGGGGGAGGAAACATTTAGGTCTTCTTGCCCATAACGTTTCTTTCTATATTAAATGACCTCTTGTTCCATCCCTGCCTCCACCCCCATCTCCATATGGCCAAATCCAAACTATCTTTCAAATTCATGACCCACATAAAAGCGATTTTGCCTCCTCTCAATCTCCCTTTATACTTTACTAATACCCCTCTTATTATAGGTAGCTGTAATATAGGGAGAAAATATTAATGAACACATTTCATTCTGTTAGACTGTAACTGACTTGAAGTGAGCAACTAATAGGTTGCCAGCCTCTTCACACTCTCAGCCCCACTTAGCTCCTCACTTTCTGAAAACCGTTCTTCCTCCTCCCTCCACTGCCCCCATCTCAGTCATGGGTATGTGCCCCACCCCAGGCACAGATAAGTTCCCAAGGAAGCAAATATGCTCCAGGACCTGGCTAACCTACTGAGCCACAGCTCCACGGGAAGCCATGATTGGCCTGGGGTGGGTTCATGACTGACAAGAAGGAGTAGGAGAGAGATTCCTTGATTCACTCATCTGTCTCCACATAGCTCAGACAGTAAGATCCAACCCTGACATTGAAAAAGAAGTCTCCCATGGCTCCCAGTTTCCTCAAGGGGAAAAGAACCAGTCCTTAGCCAGCAAAGTTCCACATAACCAGTGGCCCTGTTACCTTTCTGCTGGTACCTCTCAAGCCTTGAGTTCTCTACTCCGGGCATGTTGGCTTCCATGCTGTTCCACAACACCTGTAGCACGCTCCACCTTGAGACCTTTACCAGATCATTTCCTCTGCCCGTGATGCTGTTCCCCTGGATACCTGCATGGTCAAATCTCGTGTTTCTTCCAGTTTTTTCTGCAAAGGTTATCCTACCTATGAGGCCTCTTCTGATATCCTGTCTCAAGTTGCAACCTCCATTCCCCATTCCTAGCCCACATCGTCTCTTTTTGGCACTTAACACTTTCTAACCTTTTCCCTATATCTTATTCTTGATGTTTATTATTTATTGTCTATCTCTGTACAGTAGGGTACAAGCTCAATGAGAGCAGGTGTTTTCTACCTTCTTCACTACTGTCTGTATTTGAGTGCTTAGAACAATGCTTGGAATGATGAGCACCCCATAAATATATGTTGAATTTGTATACGTGCAACTATTTTTGTTATGCAAATAACAAAAAAGGCAGGTCTGACGCTAAAGACAAGCAAGCACAAAACATGCATACAAGAGAGTCCAAGGTGACAGGCAGAGGAAGATTACCTGCCAGCGTCCTTTAGTGTTCTTGTTCACGCCTCCACAGGTTCCCAAGGCCCTTTTCCACCCTTATCCTTAGGTTGGAAGACACTCCTATGCAGTAAAGTTCTTCTTCTACTTCAGCCAGTCCTAAAAAATTACTATGGCTTGATCTAGGATTCTGATACAATTAAGAAGGCAAAAGCCCAATTCATTTATTTCTATCTTTTGACTACCTTCTCTTGATTTGTCACAATGCCTTGCATACAATGCACAGGTCTAGGCTGAACGCAATTTAGAATCAATACATTTCTGCCTAAATGAATCCTAACTTGCGGAGTTATTTGTTCCACAGTAAAGAATTCTTCTTTTGCTACTGATTACAGTCAGAAATTCAGACTGATGATGCATTTATCGTATTTTGGGTGGTGATGCCCATTTCTCTTCTGCTTAGATCTGTGGTCAGTAAACTCTCAGTGTGCAATCAGCATGTATTTGTGTAATAGTTATACATTAATTTCACTGCAAGATCCACTTGCGCATTCCTGAAGGAGTCAACAACTTGAATGTAACGCATAATACGTCAGAGATTATTGCTTTGCCCTTGAAAAAGGGATGTTCTATGAATGGATTCCAGGTAGACAAGTACTAGCAGCACATTTATAATGTCCAATTTTGTTCTTAAAAACAAAAAGTCTAATGTATCCTTCACAAGAATTTTAGAATTAAAAATTATATTATAAAAAGATCATTGTTAGTCCATCAAAGGGAAGGATTTGGAATAGTGAACCAACCGTGGAAGACTGATGACATGTTTCTTTAATTTTCATATCCTCCCTAGAAATTTCTGTTTAAGACGTTTTTCTTAAATAAATATATGTAAATATAAGTAAACACAATACAACTTAAGTAAATATATGACAAGTTTCTCCTCCTCTTGCCATGTACCTACTACAGAAGAAAGCTTAAATACACTTGTGCTGAGGTTTTTAACAAAAAGGACACCAGAGGAAACATAAGAAAGAACTGAAAAAGAATCTCATATTTTTCTATTACTTTCTCAGACCTCTTGATTTTCTGATGTTAAAAAGTCTTGAAAGGAAGAAATAAAATTTTCTCTATTCACAATGACAAAATTGTCTATGTAGAAAAGCCCAAAGATTTGACCAGAAAACTTCTCGAATGAATAAATGAGTATAGCAACGTCATAAAATACAAAACTAAATTGCTTTTCTAGATAAAGGCAACAATTTTCAAATAATTGGAATTGGAAATTATAAAAATAGTATCATTTATATTTATAACAGACATTTATAATAGACCCAAAATTAAAATACTGAGGTATAAATCTAACAATACATACAAGCCATCTGAATATGGAAAATTACAACAAAAGTAATCAGATTTGCAAATAAATGAAAAGATGTTCCATGTTCATTGATTAGAAGACTCAGTATCAATTCTTCTGAATTTGATCTTCACATTCAACAAAATTCCAATCAAAATGATAGCAATATATTTTGTATTTGTTGGTACTGATTCTAAAGTTTATTTGGAAAGGCAAAAGACTTAGAATAGCCAATACAATATTGAAGAAGAAGATCACAGTTGTAGGACTCACACAATCCCATTTCAAGACTTGGTATAAAACTACAATGATCAAGAAACAGTGGTGTCAGTGCATGAATAGACACCTAGATTAGTGGAGTTGCATACAGAATTCAGAAATAGATTCACACAAACGCAGCCATTTGATATTCGACAAATGAGCAAAGGCGATTCAACAGAGAAAGGATAGTCCTCCCAGGAAACACTGTTAGAACAACTGGACATCCTTATGCAAATAAATAAATCTAGAGACAGACCTTAATCAAAAGTAGCTCAACATGTATGAAACACCTTAATGTAAAATGCAAAACTATAAAACTTCCAGAAGAAAACATAGGGGAAAATCTGTGTGGCCTTGGGTTTGATGATGACTTATTATATATATCCCCAACAGCAAAATCCTCTATTTTAAAATAGACGAAAAATAAATAAATAAAATGAAAAAGGCAAAAGATCTAAAATGATACGTCATCCCAAAAGATATCCAGATGGGAAATAAGCATATGAAAATATGCACAACATCATTTTTAATTGTGGAGATGCAAATTAAAGCAATAAGAAACTTCACATCTATTAGAATGGCTGAAAAAAAACAACTGACAATACAAAGCAACAGGACTCTAATTCATAGCTGGTAAAAATGCAAAATTGTACAACCATTCTCAGTGTCCATTTGGCATGTTTTCAAAAAGCTAAGGATAGTTTTATCATATTATCCAGTCATTATGCTCCTTGGTATTGGCCGAGTAGATTGGAGACCCATGTCCACAACAAAAACTTGCAATATTTATGGAAGCTTCGTCCATAATCACCAAAACTGAGATGTCCTTCAATTGGTAAATAAATAATCAAGCTGTGGCATACCCATAGAGTAGAATACTACTCTGTGATCTAAAAGGAGTGAGCTATCAAGCCATACAGAGATGTGGATCAATATTCCATGCTACTGGTAAGTGAAAGAAGCCAGTCTTACAGGCTGTATGACTCCAATGATATGACATTAAGGAACAGGCAAAATAATGCAGATAGTGAAATCCAGGATTTCTGGAGAAAACGGGAAAAAGGTGTCAACAGGCAAAGGACAGGGGATTTTTTAGGGCAGGGAAACCATTCTGTATGATACTGTAAGGGTTGACACATGACGCTATGCATTTGTCAAGATCTACAGAAATTTACAGCTCGATGAGCAAACTTAAGTGCATGAATATTAAGAAAATAATTTAGGACATTGGAGAATTAAAGGATGAAATGCAAGACGTGACAACAACATCTGACTGCTTTATTAGTACATGCAACAACTTGTACAGAAGGGTTGGGGAGAAAGATACCTACCTAAGTAACATGAGAAATAACTGGAGCTGGGGAGCCTGGGTGGCTCAGTTGGGCAAACTTCCAACTTTGGCCCAGTTCATGATCTCGCGGTTCATGGGTTCGAGCCCCGCGTCAGGCTCTGTGCTCAGAACCTGGAGCCTGCTTCTGATTCTGTATCTCTCTCTCTCTCTCTCTCTCTCTCTCTCTTTCTCCCCTCCTCACCTGCTTGCGCTCTATCTCTGTCTCTCAAAATAAATAAAAATGTTTAGAAAGAAAGAAAGGAAGAAAGAAAGAAAGAAAGAAAGAAAGAAAGAAAGAAAGAAAGAAAGAAAGAAAACTGGAGACTGTATGACTCCAAGCAAAAGGAACTGTTCATACACAGTAAATTACACTTGATAATGTTGTTTCCTGTGGGAATATGGGTTATCACTTTGGGGACCACCATGCATGTATACAGTAAATGAACAATTAAATGGATGACAAATGTTGGGAGCAATATTTCTCACCGTTGAAGTAGGAGGTCACAGATAGGAAAAAGTTACTGTGATCCGTGTGAAAATGGATTAGAGTTGAAGACATAAGAATGAAATCAAGCTTAATTTAATATAGACATAAGTTGTTACATGTATGAATATAGATATAAATATATGGAGGCGTTAGTATGTGTATGTACATTTCCTTGCTCTGTCCACAAGGAAGGCCTAAAAGCAAAGACATCATGGTAACAAGCATCCTTAGCACCTAGATCTTGGTGACTGATACCATTCTCTAATAAAATGAACCAGAGATCCTTGGAGAAAAGCCCTACTCTAGGGCTGGGGTAGCGAATAGAGTAGATGACCTTGAAATAACTTGTAGGAATAGAAACTAAGGAAGTGCTCAAAAATACCCACAATGATGGAGGTATGTCAAAAGAACACAGGATCCAGGTGGAAAAGCCCCTGATGGCCGAAGATGGGACAATTGAGGAACTCTATACTATCTTCCCAATTTTTTTCTGCAAGTCTAACATTATTCAAAAATAAAAGCTTATTTTTTAAAAAGTAATGAGGAGCTGGCTTCAAGTACAAAACTGTCTTCCTTAAAAGAGTAACATCCCCAGTTCTATCTGGCTTGGCACTTGTAACTCTTCAGAGCATTTTACACCCATTGCTAACTCTCCGTACCCAGTGCTTACCTTTGTCAAATGCTGAAGAGCCTGAATTACAGTGTAACAGGAATCAGCCACCTCTTTACTTCTAACTGCCTCAATTCACAAACCTTGGCAAAAGATGTAGAGACAAGGAGAAGATTTGAAGATGAAAGAGAAATACAAGAAGAGATGCACAAACACATTTATGTTGGAAGTGCCAGGGTCGCCAATGGTGACCTCATGCAAGGCCAACTGCCCTTGGCCATCGGTTGTGTGTCCCTGCATAAAGATGATGTTTCCGGAAATAAGGAGAGTCCCTCTCATAAACTCGCTGCTACATTCTGCAGCAGAATTCATAAAAGACCACAGGACACTTGGGATTCCTTTGGAAAATGTAGCTTACAGTTATCCATTAATCAATCAATTTAGTGAAAGAGAAGTGGCATTTGGTTGTTCGGAAGTTAATGAGACACTAAGATGAATACTTTGGAAGGATAGTGTGAAGCCAACTATGCCACTGTGCACCATCGATGTATCTCAACTCAAAATTGTCATCAATAATTCACAAATTCTAAGCCAGCTAAGCAGTTATGCTAAGATATAGATTCTTGAAAAATTTTCCACTTATTAACAAGCAGTGTCAAATATGACAGCAGGTGTTTACTGCAGCTACTGAAGCTAGGAGTTTGAAGTGAGTCACCTAAAGTGTCTTATTATAGACACCATGTGAACTTCTCTCCAATTTTTCTAAGTAAAAAAAAAAAGTGCTTTCTGTCATCACTATTTCTGCCTCAAAAAAAAACTGACCCCAAACACTCAATAGTAATAGTATTTTATAACCAGAAATAGTATAAAAAATAAGCATTTCTGCTAAAGGTTATATTTCAGAATACGGTTTGTTACTTTTGCTCTAAAGGTGTTTGTTTCCCTCGTAATAATCCAAAAGAAGTCTGTTTTGGGACTCAGACCAAGGACAGTTTTTCAGCAAGGCTCAGGTAACCAGATATGCAAATGTTTGCTTTGGATGTGGCATATTCATTGATTCACAGGATGTTTATTAACAGGATGTATATATTACTTATTGTAAACATTGTTGCATGTAGCCAATATCAATAAGGCACTACTTTAAAAGTTTCTTCTTATTGGAGTGCTTGCCACGTGTTGCACACTGCATCTCAATAAGGAAACACTGTGATGCTCCATGACTCCATTAAAGACAAAGGTCTTTCTGTCCTTCTGTTCTGACATCCTTACTTTGCCGATTCGTGTCCTCAGGGACACAACACGGCCACTCTGCTTCCAGTCATCATGCTCAGGTTCTTGGCAGGAGAGAGTTAAGTGGGAAAAGGCTTTCGCCTTGTGAGGCTTTGTTTTCTTATGTAGGAAGGGAAACACCCTATGGCAGTCTTACCCTTCTATCTCGTAAATCACCACCTAGCCACCCATCACCTTGTCTACCAATCAGTTATCAAGGGGAATGAGATTATTTTAGCATGATTCACTATGACCAACCAGGATCCATCCTCTTAGCTGAGGTAGAAACTCACCTTCACTGAGATGAAGCGATCTTATTCTTCCCACGAAAAAAAAAATCAGGGTTCTTTTTTTTTTTTTTCAACTTTTATTTATTTTTGGGACAGAGAGAGACAGAGCATGAACGGGGGAGGGGCAGAGAGAGAGGGAGACACAGAATCGGAAACAGGCTCCAGGCTCCGAGCCATCAGCCCGGAGCCTGATGCGGGGCTCGAACTCACGGACCGCGAGATTGTGACCTGGCTGAAGTCGGACGCTTAACTGACTGCGCCACCCAGGCGCCCCAAAAATCAGGGTTCTGATAGGTGGCAGTGAGGATGGTATGTTATGCAAGCAAAACAAATCCGGGTCTGTCATGCCATTCTAGATGCTAGTGGTGGAGAATTGGCTGCACTATGGTAAAGTCCTTTCAGCTTTACAGTAGTCTCTTCTAGACTAATCATGGAGCCATGGCAGTGCGAAGCTGAGAAAAGGGAATGATGCGGATGCTTCTCTTTTCCCTTTATACTGCATCAAGAAAGTGTATCTCAAAGCCCCAGAAAGAGGTCTAACGTAAAGGATGTGAGGACAACGATGCTAATCATAAGAAGTAGCCCAACGACTCACATGCAGACACTACTTTGCAGGTATATACATTTCAACTTCAGAGTCACCCTGAAAGGGAGAGATGTCAGCATCATATACGCAGAAGGGAAGGGTGGCACAAACTCAGAGAGGTTTATTAACTTGCTCAAAGGGTCCCCACAATGCCCTAGGGTCAGTGATTTGCCAGGAGGACTCCCAGAACTCAGCGGGCCATCATCCTCAAGGCTGATTTTTACAGTGAAGGGATACAAAGCAAGATCGGTAAAGGAAAGGACGCGTGGGTGACACGTGGAGGAAACCAGGGGCAAGCTTCCGAGAGTTCTCTCCCAGTGAAATCATAGAATACGTGTTTCATTTCCCCAGCAACAAGTTGTGACAACACATGTGAAATGCAGTCTTCCGGGGAGGGTCATTACGGATTTGGCGCCCAGGGTTTTCAGTGGTTGCTGATGATGTAGGCATCCTCTGCCTGGCACATACCAAAATTCCAGATTCCCCGAAGGAAAGCACGTGTCCAGCACAAACCACCCCGTTTTTACACACACTCCAGGCACAGCCAGCCACTCTTATCATCCCCAAATCCGAGTTCCCATGAACCAGCCAGAGGCCAACATTTCAAGCAGGACCTTCTGAGGATAATGGTCTCAGGCCTAAAACTAACTTCTTTATGCACAATCACATATGTAGAATATACCAAAGCTTGAACTCAAACCTGAACCTTCATTCCATATCCCATTATCCTCCTTTTTTTTTCCTTTTCAAATGTAATGAAGGGAATTAATAACATTAAAAAAAGAATAGATATAGGGATAACTGTGTCTAAATATGACTGTGAGAAAGCAGGGGATCAGACAGTTCATACATCTTGCCCAAGATAAAATGTAGCCTTTGTTAGGGTTACAGGACCAGGATTCTTTTTTAAAATTTTTGTTTTCAACGTTTATTTATTTTTGGGACAGAGAGAGACAGAGCATGAATGGGGGAGGGGCAGAGAGAGAGGGAGACACAGAATCGGAAGCAGGCTCCAGGCTCTGAGCCGTCAGCCCAGAGCCTGACGCGGGGCTCGAACTCATGGACCGCGAGATCATGACTTAGCTGAAGTCGGACGCTTAACCAACTGCGCCACCCAGGTGCCCCATACAGGACCAGGATTCTAACACAGGCTTATCCAAATGTGGAAGTGAAATTTTCTACTATTAAAACCCACTGCTTTATAAAATCGATCATAGAATATATATTTGAAATATAAATTTTGATCATCAAGTAATAAAAACACATGATTATAATATTTACATATCGGGAAGTATACAATCGGAAGAGTTTAATACCTTAACTATTATTTTTGGCATGTACAAATTAATGTACTTCAAAGGAACCAGAGAAATAAAAGGGAACTCAAATTTAAATAAAAAAAAGAGATTAATTTAAGGCTATAACATACATGTGATCTATGGAGGAAAAAAACAAAGTAATTACTAATTAAAAGATAACATAACAAATGCTACTGTCTTGAATTTTATTTTTGTAAATTTTCGTTGAGTACATGACTAGTGGAATTCCATTCAGAGAATCATATTTTTAAGTCAGTTTATGAAATGCACCATCATTATTTAAGTTAGTATTCAAGCCATATCCCAGCAGAAATAGAGGCACCTTCAAGTATCCGTTATAGCATATGGTTATGCCAAGGAGTGACAAAATCTCCCTAAATAAAGCTTGTAAAATGTCTATCATCATTGCAAGAAATTATAATAAAGTTTGGACATGCAAGATGTTGAGCATTTATTTATTCATATTCTTTGCTTGCTGCTTTTTCCTTGGGGAAAACTAACAGCTGAAATGTAGCCATAATGCAGAATATGCAATAGGGAAAACAAGCACTTAACAGCGTAACTGCATTCCAGCTTTCCAGGCCCACTCCTAGAGCCGGAAGCTGTGACTCAAAGATGAGCGGGTACTCTCTTTGTGGTTCTAAATCCTGGAACACCGGAGCAATTATTTTTAAATTAAATACCTAAGAGCACGAGATATAAAATTCCCTATTAAGTTTAGATATTATTATTAAGTCATTCTAATTTTCTGTAACACGAGGAAGAATATTTGATTTAGTAGTGGTGGTCGGGGAATAGTTAGCAATAGATAAACTATTACCTCTTGGTAGAGACTCTACTCTTCAGTGGACTTTCTCTCTCCCTCTACCTCCCCTCCAATACACACACACACACACACACACACACACACACACAGAGAGAGAGAGAGAGAGAGAGAGAGAGAGAGAGAGAGGAGATAACAGCAAGATGAACAACAAAACTGTCTATTACATTTAACTCCTGTAACAAAACATTCCAAAGAAAACAGTGATTCTCTCTAAAGGAAGAATCCATAAGGTATGGAAACTGCACAAAATAAAATGTTGCTGGTAAACTCAACGACTGGACTCTACCTAGTCCCAACTCAGGCATCATACTGCTGTGGTTTATTTTTCTTGTGCAAGACTGATGAAGAACAAAAGTTGTTCATAAGTAGGAGATGTCCATACCAATCAAAAGAACTAGAAAATGTTAGTTTCCTGAAGCTTGACTTTATCTGACTCCCACATGTTTCTCCCACAAACCTCCAGGATTGACAGATAAGTCTTTGTGTGGGAAAAGGGAACTCTTTGTAACATGGAGAACTCTAGAAAGGAAATAAATGCTTGTATAACTTTAGAGGTACCCCCTGCTACACTGATTACTCTTGTCTCACAACCGCTAGTATAGAGTACGGGGGAAACATTCAGTTTCCGAAGAAACAAAAATGAAATTGTCGAAAGCCATCAAATTGGTCCTTGCTTTCAAAAAATTCAGGCTCTATTTACTTTTTTCCTTTCATATAACTTACCAGGCAGTTCTTAGATATGCAAAATAGTTGATCACAATTTTTAAGTTAAAGCCACAATATATATTCCTGAATTGAACTGCAAGATTGGGAAATGTCCAAGCTCACATATTTTCTGGGTGCTGAGTGCTGTTTTGTACAGTGATTCTTTTAAATATAAAAGATCTTGATTGGAGTTCTGCTCATTTAAACTTGAGACTCCCTTCTGAGGAAGAACTTCCAGTCTTGCTGGTGATACCAATTCCTAACTTCAGCCTGAAACTGTTACTATTCTGGAAGAATGCCTAGACCATGATACTGCCTAACCATTGAATTCTTTTTTTTTTTTTTTTTTTTTTTTTTGCTCTCCAAGATGGAACTCCCTGTTTTGGTATAACTATGATAACACAGTGGGAAAGATCAACGTGAGATTTATAGCTTATTTTAAATCTATTACTTGAGGAGTTTGAAGACTGAGATTCCTATTTTTATGGAATCCAAATAAGCCTCTTTACCCTTTGCCGATGACATCATAAAACTGTTTTCTTGTCGACAAAGTGAATTTAGCTTCTATATTTCACAAGCATGGTACTGACTGAAAATTACCCAGATAGGAATGGGCACAAGTTCAAGATACCTATAGTATTTCAAAGTCACTCATGATTATAGCAGTGGACAGCCCCACAGCAGCTAAGTAAATAGGCTGTCTTTAATTCAAGGCAGCTGCTTCAGTCATTCAACCACAGAATGGTCCATTCTAATGGAGCCCTTTCAAAGAAATACTGTACGTGGTATCAACATCAACAAAAATATCTAGATAGCATTTTGATGAAAACCTTAACGGGCACCTGTGTGGCTCAGGTGTTTAAGTGTTTGACTCGTGATTTCAACTTAGGTCATGATCTCGTGGTTTGTGAGTTCAAGCCCCACTTCAGGCTCTGCACTGACAGAGTGGAACCCGCTTGAGTTTCTCTGTTTCCCTCTCTCTCAGCCCCTCTCCCACTGGCTCTCTCTCAAAAATGAATAAATGTTTAAATTAAAAAAAAAAAACTTAACAAAAATGATCATGCGCTGGTCGAAGGGACAAATGCGGAGCCTATGTATTGTTCTGTTTCACAACCCACCCCAAACAAAATGAAACAACATTTGGAAATTTGAGGAATCCAGGAGCAAGTGACAGTGTTGTGTCAACATGCACCTAGCATACTATGCTCATAATACTGTGAAAGACACAAAACAGCAAAGCACCCACACGTCAACCTGAAGGAATTTGCAGTCTAAATGGAGATGAGATATACCCACCAGGTGAGAAAGTAACATTCGCATGAGTACATACCCATTGACTGGGTTAGGTGTTTTTCATCTCAAGAATGTCTTTTTTGTCCATTCTACATGTGAAGGAACTGTAGTTTCTTACCCAAATGGACTCATTTGTGGGTGAGGCACTGAGATTAGATTTCAAGTCAGCCTGGAACCAAATCTACTTTCCCCCATGACATCACACTGGCTTTGATGGGTAA
Source organism: Prionailurus bengalensis (assembly GCF_016509475.1). Lineage (NCBI taxonomy): Eukaryota > Metazoa > Chordata > Mammalia > Carnivora > Felidae > Prionailurus > Prionailurus bengalensis. Next base: position 37,654,039 of record NC_057348.1, on the reverse strand, counting down.
AACCAGGGACTACAACTGTCACAAGGAAAGGATACAATCAAATGCCAAAGGGAAAAAAATGGTAGGCATTGTTTCTACATAAATTTCAGAAGGAGGTAAGATTATAGTGGGATGGAAGACATGGTGGCCTCTTCATTAGAAGAAAATAGGAGATACTGACAGCTAGCTAATAGGGTTACTGACAATGTTTATTGTAAAATGTTTAAAATACCTATCATGCTTTCTAATACATAGTATATGCTTAGTTTCATTTCCTTACTTTTTTTCCATTTCCTTGTTGCCACTCTACGGTACCATAAGAGCTGAGATAAAATAGAATAATTTAAAGCAGTAAGTACGGCTTACCTGTAGATTGGATCCCAGTTCTCTAACTTATTAGCAGGGTACCTCTGGGAAAATTCTTAACATCTCAATTTCTTCATCTGTAAAAATGAGGGACAATATTCAGTTTACATTGTTGTTTTTAAGGATTATTGAACAAAATAAAAGCCATCATGCATAGGGCTTAGCACAGTGCCCTACATACACTTAATACACTTAATGCATACATTAAGCATTAATAAATGAGAGCACTTATTTATAATTATTTTATAATAATTAAGAAAAAGCAGAATTTAGCTCATTAGCAAAAGGAAGATATTGTCCTGTAGGTACAGGTGTCCAATTTATTCCCATTGAAATATGAACTAGAGAAACACGGTCTCAAGCCTGTGCCCCAATGTGTGTGTGTGTATATATATATATTGCATACATATCATACATATGCTTCTATCATGGGCTAATTTCTCAAGACATTCTCTTCTCAAGAGGTGGTATCATCATTAATAATAGTGGATAGAAATCCATATATTAAATTGTCTTCTTGATAATTCTTGATGTTTTGGCTGATTCACGTTGAGTATGATTACATTATTGTTCATGTCTTATAGTGAGTCTGACAAAGAGCTCACCTGCTGAATAGCAGAAATATGCCTGCATAACTATACTACCTTCAAGCACTATAGCTTAACAGAAATCTCTCAGAGCCATTTTTTAAGTTTATTTACTTATTTTGAGAAAGAGACAGAGAGAGAGAGAGTGAGAGAGAGAGAGAGAGAGAGGGAGGGGCAGAGAGAATCCCAAGCAGGCTCTGTACTATCAGCACAGAGCCCAACATGGGACTCGAACTCACAAACCATAAGATCATCACATGAGCCAGAATCAAGAGTCAGACGCTTAACTGACTAAGCCACCCAGGAACCCCTCTCTAAGCCATTTTTTAGAGTTAGGTTATAAAAAACTAAATTATATAGTCCACAAAACCGCTTAATGAAGCTCAGGTTATATTCAATACCTCTGAATATTGGTATTGAAACTTCAGAATTTCAATATTCTGAATATTGGTATTGAAACTTCAGAATTTCAATATTCTGAAAGCAAGTGAACAGGTGAGGGTGCCTTGTCAATAGATCCCCAGTGTAGAGTTCCCACCTTGTGAGTATATGTGGCCATCAGATAAATGGACTATTGAGAAAGTCATTGATAACCAATATAGAAAATGTTAGCAAAGTTTAATTTCTCTCCTTTACGTATTATATGTAATGGTTTCTTCACATGCTCCACTGGGTTAGCCTGCCTACCCCACTCCATTTGAAGATCACTATTACAGAAGCTAAAAACCGTTAATGGTGTTTAAATAGGATTAAGACATAAAACTTGGAAGGTTTGAAGATGACTATTTAACAGCAATGTGTAGGGCAGTTTGGAATGATCAAAGAAGAAACTAGCAAACCAGTTAATAGACCAATTTAGATCTAGGCTCCGTAGAACTTTGAGAGGGATAAAATCAAATAAAATCCGGAGGGCTTCCAGCTATCCCCCCCGGTCATCCTCTATAAAAGTGGTGTTTTCTAGCCTAGTATTAGGATGTCTATAGCAATTCCAGGATGACGTGTAAGTGTGACAACTTCTAGTGAAGAAAACAATGGAAGTCTCCAGGTAAGTCTTTTTTATAGTTTGTCATCATTTCACTGATCTCCAGGTAAGTCTTTTTTATAGTTTGTCATCATTTCACTATTTGAAGATATTTTGTTTCCAGTTATCAATTATTTAATTTTTAAAGAGGAGAATACCCTTCCTAAAAGTCACCCTCACGTCTTATAGTCAGGAGCGGGTCACATGACTCCGTTTCAGGGGCAGAGGAGGATGGGAATGTGAGCCTATGGCATTTCAGCCTCCAAAGTGGGAAAGAGGCCCTGTCAACAAGGAGTGGAGATTGACTGTTGCTTAGGCAATATCTGAAGCAGAGGCCAAAGGAGGACAGTGACAAGAGAAAAAGAAATTCCTAAAAGACAGTGTGTCCAGGAATGTGTGACCAAGTTGGACAGCCTGAGTGAGGGTGGCCAAGGAAGTGAAATGACGTGAAGTTTTTGAGGCCAAGTGGTCAAGGAAAGATAACGTGGATAACACAGAGACCACAGGAGGACCCATTATATCCAAGAATATATATTATCACTTGTAATAGCATCAACTAATAGTTACTAGGATGTTCCAGAATGCCAGACACTAAGACTCCCTTCTCTCACTTGTAATTCACATATTAACCCTTCTGATAAGTAACTTCTTCACAGAGATGGTAATGAGCCAGTTGGGGAGCACCAGGGCTTAGATGACACCTGGACACCCACGAAGAAAGTGAACACAGGAACTGAGTCAGGATGAGGACTGGAAGAAGGGGCAGGGGAGTCATTCAGAAGGGGCTCACTTAGCCTACACATGGCCTAATAGCCTGGAGCGCCCAGGAGGGAAATAGAATCATTTCAGCATCAAGAAGGAATTCTACAAGAGTCAGCCAGCCTATTTATGGGAGAGTTTTTGTGAAGAAAAAAATCCAAATCTGAAGTGAATTTCTGGTAATAGCACTGGTATTCCCAAACACATCTTTCAGAACACTGTGGTTTGAATTCAAGAAAGCTATCCTAAAATATCTGCTTAGTTGACTTACATTGCTGCGTCCTTCACTTCGGATATTTGTACAGAGAAAGAGAAAGCAACACTCCAAAAAGATTCACAGTTATCTAAACAAAGGAGGGTTTCATTTCTAGACCATTCATAAGATCTATCAATATGGAATTCACAAATGGCCCACTTCCCTTTGTCTGCACATACAGTAGTGACATGGTAATTTAATTGTGAAGTTACCGTACCAAATCTCATGAGATTTTCCCAAAATCTCACACTAATACCATTTTGTTCCATTAACTTTTATAATCTCCTGGCACTTGATAAATTCTGAATTGTGCCATTATCTGAATATGACAGTCTTCTGTGAATCGAAGCAAATGGAAATTTATTCCTCCAATACTTTAATGACAGTAGAGATAAAGGGCAGAGATGCAAATTATCTGACAATTTTTAGAAACAAAAACAAATGCACTCTACCATTTATATAAACAAACCGCTCTGAGAAGTTTAAGTAAGCGAGTTCTACCTTTTAAAACGGTTACATGCACTTCGCTCGCAAGATCTGTGTGTGCAGACTTTGTTGTTTTATTTTCATCAACAGTGCCTTGAATTTTCCACCTTATCTATCATAAAGTACAGTGAGGTGTCGAGGGCTATGTGGAATGCTAAGTCTAAAATAGATTGAATAAATTGGATTTGTGGGGGAGGTAAAATCTAGGGTCTGATATCAGGTGGCCCCAAGTCTTGTCCTGATAAGGAGGAAACAGAAAACACACATTTTCTCCCCTGGACTCCCATGATGTGATAAGCTCCCCATAAGCCCCAGCAGTCACGATATTAGATCGTCCACAAGTACCAATTACTTCATGGGACTAAGTTTTGATTGGGCCATGTAGGAGGGTTGAGAGTAGCAGGAAATCATGCACTGCAGAGAAAAAAAATATATAGAAGGGCGCTGGAAATAAACAAAAGGCTATAGGAGCTATTCCTGACGAGTGGGTTGAGAGTCGGTGGGCACATTTAAACAATGCTCAGAGGTTTCAAGTATTTGTGCTTTGCCTAAGAGGAAGAAACCTTCACCTTTTAAATCTCACTCCTCCCAAGTTCCCTGTCACCATAGACTAGTGAGGCATATTGTCGTCAACGGAAATAAAACAAAATTAATTAAGGTACATAAAATTTTAACTCATCCCAATTGAAAAGTAATTACCTTTTGGTTTCATTTGCAAGTGTATAAAATCATGTCTAACGAATTGCCTGTAATTCATCTTCAATCGCACCAATCATAGAGGTTCGGTAGACTGTCATTTTATAGTATTTTCTGTACAAATTGAAATAATGTATTTAGATGCTATTTGGAATGTTTTATTGAGATGTGAAGAAATCACAGCATTAAATCAACCACTCACTCCCATTCACTCTTGTTTTTATATTTAGTTAAAAACCCAGAACATCCTCCCACTCACAACTGACCAGCTTGGCAACAAGTAGCATAACATTAAGAGGTACGGCATGTAAACAACTATTTTTAAGTGGCACGAAAACCTTGTAAGTGAAAGTATGAGAGAATAAATAAGCAAGCACTGTAACATTGTTTTCCCCCCTACTTTGATTATTTCCTGGTATTCTCTTACTTACAAAAGACCTCAGGAAATCAAAATGGTGTATTCAATGGTATTATATAAAGATAAATATAGATATACCACAAAGATAAAGATAGCTTGTCTGAATATGCCATTTAATTTTAATTATTCCTTTCACTTTTCATGTACATCAGATTACTGATATGTTCTCAAAGTTCTACAACTAATTATAGAAAAAGGCATGTGGGTTTTGAAAGATTTAGATCAACTATCAGTTCATCATTAAGATTTTTAAATGATTTGACTTTTTAAAAATGGAAAAACACATTTACACATATTATTAGTTACTCCTTTTATTACTTTTGAAGTTTCTCTGAAAGTTCATAGATTCTTTTTGAATTAGGCTTACCAGCAGTTAACATTAAGTAGAGAATGTATGTACTTATTTACAGAATATTCATTCTCCTTTTCAAGACAGGGTTAGTAGTCTTTTTTTCACATTGGAAGCAAGTATTCCAGCTATCCTTTTATACAGACTTAGATGATGTATTTTCCTGAATTAAAAAAAATTAAGTATCTAGTAACTTTCCTCCTTCCTTCTTTCCTTCCTTCCTTCCTTCCTTCCTTCCTTCCTTCCTTCCTTCCTTAAAAGAAAGGCAGACTGCTACATGCAGTACCTCCTTTGGATGTGTCTGGAGTCTTGGAAATTTGAATACCTGATGTTCTTTTACAAATGGACCATGAGAGCTTGCTTGGAGGCTCCAGCAGGGTGGCTCAGTTACTCATATACCCTTGACCTTGACCAAAGACCAGTCTTCCTCTGTCAGGGTCATAGTCCTCTTTCACCTAATGGATCCAGAGCCGCAGCTGCAGGAGGGGCGCACGTGGAGCGAAGGGGGAAGAAGGCAGCACTCACCCAACCAACCAGATCAGCCAAATGCACCCTGGCCATCAATGAAGTGACAGATGTCATGGCCAGATCCCTCTCACATCCTACCTAGTGACCTTCTATTTCTATGACATATAAAATTATTTCAGGATCTACCAATATTGATAGATGTATGAGAATTTGCAAGAATTTGAGAATTTGCAAAATGTGAATTTTTGAGAATTTGCACAATGTGAAGTGGGAGGCTCTACTCGAAATATTTATTATTCACCTAAACCTTTTATTTCAATGAAGTCTTGAGAAACTTCAAGCAAGCAAACCATTAGACCAAATGATGGTATTTGTGCCTTCTAAACTTAAAGTAAAATCTTTAAAATCCATTCAACCATCTGATTTTCTTCTCATTCCAGGTAACATATCTATAGATGAATTTCATGACACATGCTCAAATTCATATTGTCATTTTTCTTTCATAACCAATGTTTTCTAATTTCACTAACATATCAGAATCAGGTGAAAATTGTTTATTAAGACAGTAAACTTTGGTGTGCGAGTTATATTTTCAATGATAGAAGCCTGTGGACTTTTTTTCTATGATGCAATACTTTAACAATAATGCACAAATTCTTACTGAGATTCACTATGTAGGATGAAGTTACTACTGATTGATTAATATGACCAGACATAAATTAAATTTCAAACCTCCCTTACCATACTTCCAATTTAATAGTGTTTAGAAAAATTGAGTAAAATAACAGTAAAAAATCTTAACCATTAACTTGCTCATGGATAGCATTTTTTGAATTTTTTTAATTAAAACAATAAAGGAAAATGTTAATAGGGCTTTTAAAATGTCGCAATTTATAAAAGATGTAAGGTTAATCTTTCACTGTTATTCTGAAAGTTTCAACTGAAAAGCTTAAGGAATGCTATGAGTCTTTTTCTTCTTTAATTTTAAATATTTCAGAAAGTTACTGCTATTATTATTTTAATAAGATAAATGACCTTGATTGTATATATGCAATAATTGATTATTTAAAATTTTGGACTGTGTTGCCTAAAATCTGTACTGTATCTTTACTGTTTAAAATGTAAAGAAGGGCTTTCTTTAAGTATCTTTTCTAATAACAAAGTTCATTAGTAAATATGAGCACTCTTTAAAATGATAATAACATTGGGGCGCCTGGGTGGTTCAGTCGGTTGAGTGTCCCATTCCTGGTTTCAGCTCAGGTCATAATCTCATGGTTTGTGGGTTCAAGTCCACATCAGGCTCTGTGCTGAAAGTGAGGAAACTGGTTAATATTCTCTCTCTTTTCCTCTCTCTCTCTTTCTCTCTCTCTCTCTCTCTCTGTCCCTCCCATGCACACGTTCTCTCTCTCTCTCTCTCTCTCAAAATAAATAAATAAACTTATAAAAAAGAAATGACATTAACAGCTGACTTGCCATCAAACGTTTATTAGACACCTGTTTCAATTGAAGTGGTCCCACCTCCTGCCAAATGACAAAACACGCTATTCCCTGGAAATAAATTAGGTAGGACTTAGACTGACTGATGAAACAAATATAAAGATGATAGATCTTTTTTTTTAATTAAGGCTTCCATTTTTTTATAGCAGTTTTAGGTTCACAGCAAAATCAAAGGGAAGGTACAGAAATCTCTTACGTAACTTCCGCCCCCCTCCCCCCCGCCCCCACATGCAGAGCTTCTCTCATTATCAATGTCTTCCACCTGATTGGCACATTTGTTGTGAGTGATGAACCTACTTTGACACAAAGTACACAGTATACATTAAGGCTCACTCTTGGTGTTCTGTAGTTTATGGGTTTGGTCTAATGTATAAGAACAGGTATTTATCATTATAGTATCATACAGAGTATATTCACTGCCCTAAAAATATTTCATGCCCAACTTATTGATCTCCCCAAGCCCCCAACATCCACTATTGTTTTCGTGTCTCCACAGTTCTGCCTTTTCCAGATATCATCCAATTGGAATCATACAGTGTGTGGCTTTAAATCTCTAAGTGCAAATTCTGTAGTCTGGCAATACCACGTCTGTGTTTCTTTAGGATCTCACAACCCTAATTTTTTACTCCATAAAGTAGGGATTCCAATAGCATGTATCTATAAGGTTTGAAAAAGGATTACATGAAGAAGAGCACATTAAATGCTTAGCACATTGTTGTTCTTCTTTTCCCATTTTTTTCTCTTTGTCTTTTATTTTGAGTAATTTCTATTGCTATGTCTTCAGGATCACTAATCTTTTCTTTTTCAGTATTTAATACGCTTTTAATCCCATTCATTTCAATGATTTTCACCTCTAGAAGTTCAAACTGTTGTTGTTGTTGTTGCTGCTGCTTTTGTTTTGTTTTGTTTTGTCTTGCTTTTGAGATCTTTCATGTCTCTCCTTATGTGCATGCTTTCTTCTGCCTTTTGGAATGTAAGGAGTATAGTCTTAACCACTGTCTTGAAGTTTTTCTCTACTAATTCTATTACCCAAGACATTTCTGGGTCTATTTATAATGTTGACTCTTTTCCTGTGTATTACAGATTGCGGGGTTTTTTGTTTGCTTCTTTGTTTTTTGTTGTTGTTTTGTTTGTTTGTTTGTTTGTTTGTTTGCTTCTTGGTGTACCCGGTAATTTCTTACTGGATCCCAGACATTGTCTTTTACATCTTTGAGTCCTGCAGGATTCTTTATTATTTTAAGTATTTTCATCTTTGTTCTGGGACACAGTTAAGTGACTTACAAGTAACTTGATCCTTTTGTGCCCTGCTTCTACAAGTGGGTTGGCTGAAGATTTACTTGATGCCCAGTATGTTAGGTCTTTTCACTCTGGGTGATGATAATACAAACTCTTCCTAGTCTTGTGTAAGCTCCAGGTATTGTTCTGCCTGTTCCTTTCTGACAGCCTTGCCTAGACTCCTGTAGTTTGCTCATGTAGGCACTGAGCCATATTTTGCTGAACAATTGAGAGGAATCATTTGCTCTGCGTGTAGCTCTCTCTAACCCAACTCTGCTTTGTGAATTCTTTCTGTCTTGGCTTCGCTGATCTCTGAATTCTGTCTCTTCAACTCTGTGCCGTGTCAGCCTCTATTTCAGTTCCTCTACTCTGCATTAAACCTGTAAAATCCTCCTGGGAAGCACACCGAGGCAACCACGGGGCTCATCTTGTTTGTTTTCCTTCTGTCAAAGATTACTGTCCTGAACGGCTTGTTGTCCAGAGTCTGATTACTGTGGTTGTCCAGATGGTTTTTTTATTGTTTCAACTGGGGTGGTGGTGGTGGTAAATATGGTTCTTCTTGTTCTATTATGGCTGAAAGCAGAAATCCTTTATCATATACTTGATGAATGTTAACCATACCACTAGTAGTAATCATCTTCCTCTTCCTCATCATCAAATATGTGCAGTGAGACCTTAAAATATTATCAAATGACTTTTGTCCATGACTGTCTTGCCATTGTGGAATAAACTACATGCTCATGAAATAGACATTTCTGGGATAATTGAATAATGGGAATAAGGGAGTGGTAATTTAATTATATTAAACACGGGAAAATGTCCAAAGTTTGATAAGACAAGAAGGAAGAAGACATGGAAGGATAAAGACTCTGGGATAACTCTTCATCCCTCCCACGTGACTCCTCAGAACATGAGAGAAGACCACTGCGCCGAACTTCATGCATAAGTGCCATGGACGTCTGCACTCTCAAGCCAAAAAGAAAGTTTGCTGTCCCACAGAAGGGAAGAGAAGATTGCATGGCACCAAGAATATCCACAAACATTTATATTGCATTTACTATGACCCAGCAATTGTTCTAAGCACTTAACATAATTAGTAATCATTTAATCCTACCATGACATTATGACATGGATACTATCATTAATCTCCATTTAATAGATGAGGAAAGCACAGGGTAATTGAATAACTTACCCAAAAAGTCAGACAACTAATAAGTGACACAGCTGAGACATCACAATCATCATGTGAGAGATATATTAAGAACAAACTGAGGATGGACAGAGGGGTGGGGGAGAAGGAAAATGGGTGATGGGCATTGAAGAGGACTTGTTGGGATGAGCACTGGGTGTTGTATATAAGCCAATGTGACAATAAATTATTATTTTTTTATTTTTTTTTCAACGTTTATTTATTTTTGGGACAGAGAGAGACAGAGCATGAATGGGGGAGGGGCAGAGAGAGAGGGAGACACAGAATCGGAAACAGGCTCCAGACTCTGAGCCATCAGCCCAGAGCCTGACGCGGGGCTCGAACTCACGGACCGCGAGATCGTGACCTGGCTGAAGTCAGACGCTTTAACCGACTGCGCCACCCAGGCGCCCCAATAAATTATTTTTTTAAAGAGAATCTCCAGTAGTTTGTAAACAGTACACTCTGTGGGTACATAAGGACAGAAAGAATGACAGAAAAAACAACAAAAAGAGACGAAGGAAGGGAGGGAGGGAGGGAGGAAAAGAGACAGAGGGATGAAGAAGACAGAGAGCACATTAGAAATGAGATTAGAAATTCACAGAATTCAGAAATGCTCTACAGTCCAAGAAGACCAGGGTGTGGCTGAAATCAAATCAATTTTTCTAGGCTTGGAGAATGTTATTAGCAAAGGCAATGTACTAAAAAAAGTTGCACAATCAACTAGATTGTAAATGTATGAGGGAAAACAGTTTGAGAGAAGGTGTCTATATCAGTCTAGAAGAAGGTAAGCCAAAAGGATTTATCCATATTTTATTTTATTAAAATTTTTTATGTTTATTTATTTTTTGAGAGAGAGAGAGACAGAGCATGAGCAGGGGAGGGACAGAGAGAGAGGGAGATGCAGAATCCGAAGCAGGCTCCAGGCTCTGAGCTGTCAGCACAGAGCCTGACATGGAGCTCGAACCCATGAGCAGTGAGATCATGACCTGAGCCGAAGTTGTTCACTTAACTGACTGAGCCATCCAGGTGCCCTGGGATTTATTCAGTATTTTAGACTGACCCAGGCTATCTCATGATGGCAGTGGTAGCCTGGTTTGTTTGTGAAGATAGGAACTGAAGGCTAGTAAAGATGGTTACATGCCTTTCAATTTTGTGTGTGTGTATGTGTGTGCGTGTGTGTGTGTGCGCTAAAGTTATGTGCTCACCATTTGTTTCCTCATTCACTCATCCACCCCTTCCTCCAGAGTATTTCTACTCAAAATATGGTCTATGGAACAGCAGCCTGGCCATTACCTGCAAGCTTGTTTGAAATGCAGAATCCGGGTCCCCAACACCAGACCTCCTGAATGAGAGATTGCATTTTGACAAGATGCCCAGGTGATTCTATAGGCATGTGAAAGGCAGGGGCTTGGGTAGGAAGCAGTCACAGGACAGACAAGGTCTCTGTTCAACCTCTTCACCATTGTATTCTCAGGGCCTAGTTCAGATCATAATAAATGTCTGCTATGCTTTTTAAAAATAAATTATGGCTACTATTAGTCACATATCAAGTCTGAAAACCAGCCCTGACTTTTTCCTTAATTATGTCAACTCTGACCTCTTCCCTACTAAAATCCTACAAAGTTATTGAACGCTGGATCTCCACCGGCACTGATTAATATCACACCACGTTTTGTTGGCTACCTTTCCATGTGCATATGGCATTGTATGCGTGGCATCTCTCCAACTAGAGCAACGCCTCTCTGATGGTATGGATTACTTATACTTCCCTTAGAGTAGCCCATTCAATAACGGGCTATATTCAGACCTATCTAGAACATGCACACATCTAGAACCTGCAGGGCAGCTTATAAAGCCAACTAAAAAGACCTGCACACTGCAGAGCATGGTAATAAAGTATGAGCTTAGATGTTAACCCGACCTGAGATCAATTCTGACTTCTGCTGTTTCTGCATTGAGGGTATTAGATTTTTAAGCCTTCCAAGCCTCAGGTTCCTGTCTTTAGGATGGAACTGATGGCACATTGCAGAGTGTATACCTTCCATATACACATGTAAAGCAGCTAGTGCTATAACTCATCAACTACTCCACCTCCTCTACCTTTGGGGTTTCAGCCCAAGGTAGGAAACAGTAATGCAGAAAAGGATCATTATGCCATATACTGGGAAAGGAAATCAAGCATTTTTGTTTGGGTCATGTAGAGGCAAGAAGGAAAGATAGGAGGCTGCCATCTTGTCGGAACATTTATTTTTCACAGAGAGTTCAAGTTAATAGTTCAGATAAAACTTCTTTACATTGACAGAGACATGATTTACACTATAATGTATCTACCGGTTCTCTATAAGGGCTGGTCTTTTGCTTCTATAAACGTGTATGTGCAAAGGTTAAAGGTGGATGCTGTACAGATGCAACATTAGTCACACATATTTAATTCCTTGGAAAGGATGTATTGTGAGTGGAAGGACAGAAAAGCACAGAGTTTGAAATGAGCAAATTACAAAGGAAAGGAAAAGGCTGCCAAGTTTCTCTGCATACAAGAGGACTACATTACTATTCTAATAAAATATTTTAATATATTTTTCCTCTCAGAGCATCAATTAGTTAGAGACTCTCTGGAGTTGATTATTTCCTCTTTTGAAATGTAAATGAACACTTGAAAGTTGAGTTTTTTCCATCTTTCTGCAATAGCTTTTATCAGCTAATCAGATCCACACCTAGTTGAGAGATACACAGCCCTCATGGGTAAGATGACTGAAACAGAAAAGGAAATATACGGAGCCAGATGAAGTGCTTTCAGTGTTTCTCAACGGTGAGGCAACTCATTTTGGGTAGGTCATTTCTTTATTGTGAGGATCCTTCTTCTGTAATGCAATGTTTAGTAACCTATGTACCTCTCCTTTATACGCCAGTGATGTTTCTCAGTCATCATGGCAACCCAAAGGAAGTCTCTTGAAAATCACTGTTTGCTTCATCGAGAGAAAATAAGTACATCGAAAGTTAGCCTTGTCTACTGTATTTTGCAATTATGCCTGGGCTGGGCCTAAAGCATCGAGTGTGCCACTGAAATAGCTCATCTACAACTAAACGCCTGAGTTAAGGTACAAAAGAGATGTGCGGGGACAGCTCTGAGCCTGATCTTCCTCCATTCCACTAAAGCTAACCTGGTTCCAGCTTTCAGTAGCTAAGGCCTTTTCTTCCTGATCTCATTGTCTTTTCCACCGTTCCCATATTCACCCTCTAACTCAACATTAAGAGGGAAAAGAATGGAGAGAGGAGACGAAACATTTCCTCTGTTACCTCTCTTCATTGCCATGGTGAAATACATGGTGTCTTTCCCGTTCAGGATATGTTCTCTACCACAAGTCTTTCTCTTGTGGTTCAATATCTCCTAGAAAGTACTGGAATGAGTTACACTGCACATAAGCACGTGTTGTTCTTCATTATATTCTTATTATCACATCCCCTGTTTGCATTTAATTTTGACTGCCTAAAAAGGATTTTGAGTCACGTTAACTCTGTACTTAGATAGCACTTAGAAATGATGACCGTCAAAGGTTAAATGACTGGGCTTATCCGAATGTATTCCAGTGTTTCTCAAAGTGTGGTTTGTAGACCACTAATTCCAGGGCTATGCTAGCAGACAGTACCTAGAAAATGATTCTGTTATCAAATAAGTTTGAAGAAGGCTAGACTGAACAAATTAGTGCATGCCTAGCTTTACAGTGTCTTTGCTGGGTGAGTGTAGAAGGATCTCAAGGCAGAGATGCAGAGTTATTTTGGTGTTTCCCAAATGTATTTGGCCATGGAGTCAAATTTCCCACCTATTACTGTAGCATTAAACAGGAAACATCCCAAATGATTCTTCTCTTTGTAGCATTTACGCTATGGGACTACAGACTTCCAGGGCTCCCGATGTGGCCCCCGGGCCGTGCACTACGTGACTACAAGAGGTGGTGTCATTTATATGATGCAACGTACATGGTGCACGCTTTCAGTCAGAGGTCAGTCAGAGGGCAGAACTACTAGGAGGTTCTTATACGAAGGAACCTGATACCAGGATTTGATCTTCCACAAATTGGGGAGCTGGTTAATCTCTGTAAAGCTTCTGTTTTTGCTTCAGACGTAGTTTCTGGCTGGCAGAGAAAGTATACATGAAGAGAAGAATGCATTTGAAATAGAGGATGACAAAGATAAGCTGGAAACCACATGGATTGGAACCTATGTCCATTCTCCCTTCCTCCTGATGATGTGGCTGTCCTACAGAAGAAGCTAGGGCCCCTCATAATGGAGATAAACGCAATCACCCAGTGATGGCGAAGCTGCAGGAAGATGTAGGGGAAGACGGAAAGTTGCAGAATGGGCGCTGTCTACACCAAGGAGGTGAGCCAGTAGGTAAGGAGCAATGTTCAGGAAATACACAAGGGGCCACCCTAATCTTCCTGTGTGGAAAACAAGATAGCCCCTGCTTTACTTGCGTCTTTCAAATCTCCCACCAAAATATCTTCGGTGGCCCATTCTAACTGGAACTACACAAGGCAAGGGATTCTGGAAAACACAGTTCAGCCTAGCTGAGTAGACATATTACAAAATCCCCTGGCCCTCATGCACTCTGGAGTTCTGCAGGGTACATCGTGCAGAACTGCATGTGCCAGCCTGAAGGCATTAACCATACAATGGTAATGTTCCTACCGTGAGAAGGACTACAACGAGGAAGAACACAGTCATGTAAGAGACTATCCTAGTGACACCATGCAGTCACATCTGAGTCATTGACAATCAGGAGAAATAAGCGGGTGGTGTTGAAAATTTTCCTGTCAGTGGTACTACCTTAAGGTCCATAATCTGGGGGCACCTGGGTGGCTCAGGCAGTTAAACATAGACTTCAGTTCATGTCATGATCTCGCAGTTCATGAGTTCCAGCCCTGTATTGGGCTCTGCACTGGGGGTGCAGAACCTGCTTGAGATTCTGTCTCTCCCCGCCCCCGCCTCTGCACACTCTCTTCCCCACTTGCACACTCTCTCACAATAAATATATAAACTTTAAAACTCCACAGTCTAGGGTGTCTGGGTGGCTCAGTCGATTAACTGTCCAACTTTGGCTCAGGTCATAATCTCACAGCTCACGAGTTCTAGTCCCGTGTCAGGTTTTGTGTTGACAGCTCAGAGCCTGGAGCCTGCTCCTGATTCTGTCTCCCTCTCTCTCTGCCCCTCCCCAACTTGTGCCCTCTCTTTCTCTCTCTCTCAAATATAGATTAAAAATTTTTTAAAAATCCATAATCTTACTATAAATCTCCATCCTGTCACTTATTAGAGTGAAATGAACACATTCATAGTGGTTTTGCTTCCTTCCAACTTTCACAGTAACCCAAAATCTTGGAGCCAACTTAAACATTTTTCTTGACTTCAAACAAAATTTACAAGACAAAGACAGCCTTTCTTTTCTTCTTCTCAGGTCCTTTGTGACTTAGAGGAGACTTAAAATCCAAGAAAAAGAAACTGGTACTTTTTATTTCTCAAAAAAGGAAAGAAAATGACATTTTCAATCTACTTTGTGGAAGGAGAAATCTTCCCTTTTATCACCTTCACCCATTCCTTTCCCACATTCAACCACTGTTGTTGTTTTTTTAAATCTCTTCCCACTAAAATGTTCTTATCTCTTCTGCGGAAAACGCATTTTTCCCTTCAGAATTTGCACGTTAACAATTATGTATTCTTAGATCACTGTGGCATTACCTATGTAGGTCCTGGGTGGTTTTAGGTTTATTAATTTCCTAATTTATGGATATACTGATATCCTTTTCCAATTAGTCTCTATGGCTCTTCAAAGAATTATTTTATCTCAGATAACATCAAATAAAACAGCTTACAATTTTTTATTTGCTTTATAGTTCTTTAAAGGATACAAAGACATCATTTGTGAATAGCTGATCAAATGTTAGAATTTCTCTTTGGATCCAAAAGTCCTGTTAAACTGAAATTGTATTTGAAGTTCAATTTATTTAAATGTCCTGCTTTAAGACTGACCCATGAGAGGTGGTCTAGAGAAAAGACTGATCCAGATAAGATTTTTTTTTCTTTCTTCCTCTTGGGTTAAAAAAAAGAAAAGAAAAAGTATTCCTCACTGATGTAGGTAGAAGACCAAGTATGTATGGAGGAAATTATAGTTGTCTGCCCCCCCTTGGCAGAGAAGATCTTGGAACTACAGAAGGAGAGACAAATCCAAAATGATGACAAAGAACTTGATAATTAAGGGACAAAAACAGGAGGAAAACAACTGCTTGCAAAAGAGAGACATTTCCAGATGTTAATATTTAGGGTAAATTTTACTGACATGTTGCATCGATTATAGGACTCGGTTTTAAGCATCATCATACCTCCATCAATAATATCTATTAGTTTACATAATCATTTTAAATAATTATTAAGAATTTAGCAAAGGGTACTGTCCTCTAAGAATCAGTACATCAATACCTTCTTATTAATAAATAATGTTAAAGTAATTTCTAATACAAACTCGGTAAACAACGTTCTATAGTGCTGCAATCACTATCATCCAAGTATTTCAGAATATCTAGGTTTTGACTGAAAAAGCAAGGCTGCCATTTCTGTAATTGATCTTTAAAATGAAATAAACTGAGTTTGCAAAGGTACTAAGAGTTCACTATCTTTTTATTTTGTTTTTATTTTTATTTAAAAAAATTTTTTTTTCCAACGTTTATTTATTTTTGGGACAGAGAGAGACAGAGCATGAACGGGGGAGGGGCAGAGAGAGAGGGAGACACAGAATCGGAAACAGGCTCCAGGCTCTGAGCCATCAGCCCACAGCCCGACGCGGGGCTGGAACTCACAGACCGCAAGATCGTGACCTGGCTGAAGTCGGACGCTTAACCGACTGCGCCACCCAGGCGCCCCATTCACTATCTTTTTAAAAAGTAATAGTCCCCATTTACAGGAAGACAGTATACCTCTTTATCTCTACCATTTTGAGAGGTTAAGAGGGTAGCATCTGATTTACTGTCTTTTTCCCCTTTAGAAGTTTTCCAGCAGATTTTAGTTGGTCAAATATTTCAGAGTAGTCAAATATAAAGATGAGACAGTTGTAAACTCCGTTTGGATGTCAACTAGTTGTATGTTGCAGGATAAAATTCACTTTGTAAGCAGGGGTGGTATTTTTGATTTTACTATTCTTATTTTCCTAATTTTTATTACGCCTTAGTTTGTCTTTTTTTTTTTTTAGTGGATATTTATTTTTGAGAGAAAGGGATTGCACAAGCTGAGGAGGGGCAGAGAGGGTGGGAGACAGAGGATCTGCAGCAGACTCCGTGCGCTCAGCGCAGAGCCTGATGTGAGACTAGAACTCACAAACCGTGAGATCACGATCTGAGCTGAAATTAGGAGTCAGATGTTCAACAGACTGAGCCACCAAGGCACACTGGGTGGTATTTTTTACATTGTATTTTCTAATCACGGTTTTATTTATTTGAGAGTCTTTCTCATTTTTTCCCTTAAAAATGTGACATTTGATAAATAGTAAACCGACCAAAAGTAAAATCACAAACTTACACACACGTGTTCATAAGAGCTTCATCTGTAATATTTATAATGGAAAACCACTCAAATATCCATCAACAGGTGAATGGACAAACACACTGTGCTACGCCTATACAATAGAATGCAATAAAAATAAGGGCTCTATTGATACAATAAAATGGATAAATCTCAAGATCATTGTGCTGAATAAAAGGACTTAGCAAACAGAATACACACTGTACGCTTCTGTTTATATTGAGTGCTAGAAAATGCAAACTCATCCATAGGAATGACAAAAAGATCAGTGTTTGCCTGGGGATAGGGGTGGAGGGAGGGTTGCATTACAAAGAATGAGGAAATTTTCGGGGTTATGTAGATGGTTATTTTGATTATCATGATAGTTTCGTGGGTAAATACATAGTCAAAACTGATCAACCCACATATTTTAAATATATGCCATGCGTTGTTCTTCAGTTGTATCTCAATAAAGTTGAGAACAAATCACTCATAATAAACATAATGGCTAAGTCTTTATTCCGTGTTTACTCTAGGCTCAGGCCCCTTTCCAAGTGCTTTATATTCATTAACATTTAAGCCCCCAACAACTCCATGGTAGATACTGTTATTATTATCTCTATGTTATGGGTGAGGAAAATGGAACGCTTTCCTCCACTCTCCTACAACACGAAGAGGCCTCCTTAGAGGACTTAGACAACCTCGTTGACATAAACTGCTAAATCCTCATTGTTGGCTTCAAATTCAAGTTTGGTAGTGAGGATATTGGATTAACCAGATTGAATCACCTATTTCTGATATAATCCAATATGGCCAAGGAACAAGGTCACCTGGCGGTGTTGGACTCACCTCTGTGAATGCGGGCAGCCATTATCTAAGAAGAAAATGATTCTAAATAGGGCTCCTAAAGTACGGACTACATTGATGAACTCATTTTATAGCTGCAGGAGAGTAGCTGGTATGGAAGTATGGCACAAGGCAATGTGTTCATCTCAACAAAACATATGTTTTTTACTTTCCCACAATAACTGATGTGAACTTGGCATTTGAACCCCCATTTCTGATGATGATGAAAAACTAATTTACAAATTCAAGTTAGTTCAGTCTCTTCGAACTTCAAAGAGAGGCCTTCAGGCTATGTACAATTCCCTCTTGCTTTCTCCCTGGGTAGCAAATCTAGTACATGATAATCCTCTGTCATTGCTGCTCTCCACTTAGCTAGCATTTTCTGTTTGCCTTTGGGGATCATCTCTTTTCTCACTGTTTCTTCCCCCAAACGTAGTAACCCGTCCATTGCCTGTAGCTTGTACTGTCTATGCAGCATCCACTAATGGCACTGCTGACTGTGACCAAAGGCCTTGTTCCTATTTGCTGACCCTCAGCACTTCTCTCGCACTTGGAGGGAATCTGGGATTCCCTCCAGGTTGTCCTCAGAATACATCGCATGATGGAAAATACTCAAGATTTTCCCACCTAGTTCTCCATCTGCTATCGATACTTAGATGTCATGTTGGATGCCAAGACTTTTTTCTAAGTCTTGAAAACCACTAAGGTGCTTCTAAGAAAATGGGCAAAGACCTCTTCTGCTCCTGTCCACCAGATTACCTGGAGATCCTATTGTTCCAATCATTCTAGGATTATCTGAGAAAATAATGCACCGAATTCCTTTCTAATGAACATTCAGCATCTAAACCATAGTCAGACATCCCCTTTAAACTTCCTTCCTACTCACTTGTCAAAATTTAATTTGGTGGGGTGATTAGCTCAAGCACTCCTTTTAAGCAATTTTGTATTCTTACCTAATATGTGATTTATGGCTTAAATGTGATCTTAATTCTTTGGTACTTATCATAAAAAAGGACTTGCTTGCAAAACTACTAATTCTTCTATGAACTTAAAATAAAGTGAAAGTTGAATCTCAAAGGTAAGATACCCGTTGTTCTTGGTTCATCTGCCCTGCACGAGGAGACGGGAAAGAAAGCTATCTCTGTTATCTCCTTGATTGGAAGGACAGCGGTAAAGAAATTTTTCGAGTTCTTTCTACTTCATGGAATAAATGCTACCGGACTTGCATTTCTTCATATGTGGTTATAAAACCAGACACCACAAATAAGGAAGCCATTTTTCAACATTGGGCAACAAGCAGAACCATACTGTAATTCTTGAGAGTAGGAACGCACAAAAATCTACACTCTACATCTGCTCCGCCTCCTGTCTTGGCAGCACTTGGCCTAACAATAGCTCAAGTAGGTGGAACCCATATCTACCGGCAGATGTGCGCAGCTGAAGAGGGAGAGACTGCAGTTCGGGCTATTGAAGTGGCTAGAATTTTCAGGGCAGGATTCTGGCGGGGAGACACTGGCTCAAGGTAGGGAAGGGGCAGAGTTGACCACAAGTAGTCTGTGCTGTGCATGCATAGGCTAAGACACTAAATATCGTCCAAAAAGTAGCTTCTGGGGAGCTGAGCAATTAACGCAGCTACCATGGCTAATACAGCAGGAGACACTCTGCCTCAACTAGAGTGGACATATCTCAGGACCACTTGGGATATTCAGTTGAGATCTAGGAAAAAACATGCCTTGGCCAGAACAGCCAGATCTCTTAGCCTGAGCTACATCGTAAAACTAAGACGAAAAACTGAAATCGAGCCACCCTATCAAAGCATAAAACCAAGTCTGATAGGATACAAATTATGTGTCTGCAATTTACCTGTTTGATAGAACAACGTTCATTCAACACCTCTGTAAAAGAACGCAGCATAGTCTAGGATTCTCTACAGCATATCATAATCTGAAATGTCAAGGATAGAATTAAAAAAATATTACACACGTAAAGAATAAAGAAACTGCAACCCATAACGAAGAAAGCAAATAGCCAATAGAAGATAAAGATGTTAGAGTTGGCAGATAATGACTTTAAACTGGTAATAACAGATACAATCAGGAAACTGAAAGAAAAGATGGTGATAATGAGAGTTAGGTATTATCCGCAAAGAAATAGGAACAATTAGAAATAACCAAATGTAACACAAATTCTAGTATTATCTAAAATGAAGGAATATCTCAAATATAGGGGACTGGGGCACCTGGGTGGCTCAGTCAGTTAAGCATCCAACTCTTGATTTCAGCTCAGGTCATGATCTCATAGTTTATGAGAGTTCGAACACAGGTTCGAACCCTGTGTCTGGCTCTACACTGTCAGCTTGGGATTCCCTCCCTCTCTTTCTATTCTCCCCTGCTCTCTCTCTTTCAAAATAAGTAAATTAAGTTAAAAAGAAAGAGGAAATCGTAGTATAAAGGAGTGTGTAAGCAGAATTACATAGTCATAAAGTTACTACATTCAACATGGAGTAGAACAATATTTACACTAAGTAGACTGCATTAAGGATGCATACTATAATTCCAAGGAACCAAAAATCTTCAAAATAAACCCACTAGTAAGTGTCATTGACATGTTTAAGTCTTTTCTCAATGCCAGCCAACATCTAAGTCAGTAAAAGGAACTCTATAAGGCATAAAAATAATTTGGTAAAGGTAAATACTCTTTTTAATGATCTGGCATGAAACAAGGATAAAACTTAATGCATTTTATATCCCTGAGTGTTATTTCTTGAACCTAAACTTTTGATGAGATCTAACATCTAATAAATCCTTGAATTGGTATGCCTGTGGTGTTAGCTGTAACCTTTCCTTGGAAAAGCCTATGTTACAAATATGGAATTTTCTTCTTGTTTTATTTACCTTTGTCTCTGATACTTTGGACCAATGTTTATTTACGCCATGTGTATTTTTGTATTGGGGCCCAAAACACCCAAAAAGAATGTTAAAAATGCAAACTATTTAATGGCATATATCAGTCATTAGAATGGCTATTGAAAACATTTTTTTTAAATTTTTTTTAACGTTTATTTATTTTTGAGACAGAGAGAGACACAGCATGAATGGGGGAGGGGCAGAGAGAGAGGGAGACACAGAATCGGAAGTAGGTTCCAGGCTCTGAGCCATCAGCCCAGAGCCCGACGCGGGGCTCGAACTCGCAGACCACGAGATCGTGACCTGAGCTGAAGTCGGACGCTTTAACCGACTGAGCCACCCAGGAGCCCCGGCTATTGAAAACATTTTAAGTAGCAGCTAAATAATATAGAGATTTAATTCTTTAGCAAAAAAATATATATATATTTTCAAAGAATAGCACAATTTCTTATTCCATTTCCATTTGGATCCAACCCACTAATCCTTTGGGAAAACCTCTGCTCTACAGATCATACACCTCAAATCCAATAATCTGAGTTGGTGACTTGTCTCCACATTGATTAATATCATAGTGTCCCATGACACATATAATTTTATTGTTTAGGAAAAAACAGCAAATGACAATGTAATAGTTTTGAAGACTGTAGAAAAGACTAATATGATAGCACATAATTTTTCTTTGTTAAAGAAGGTTCTAGCTTCATGCCTTCAATTTTATTTTATTTTTAACAGAAACAAGAGCATGAAACATAAGATGATCTTACGGGTTTTTCTCTTGGCAAAGATTGCCTTCTGCTGGATCGTTTGTCCTTTAAGTTTCTACCTCTAATCAGATTTTGACTAGGAACTAGAAATACTGGTGCATGAGTCAAAATAAAAGGAATAGAATTATAAAAAGAGTACATTCAAACTATCTCTATTTAGAAAAGAAAACTAAAACAGAATTTAACAAGAAAACTTGAGACTTGAGATCACATCCACAGGTTTGAATTGTTTAGCTCATTATTTTAAGTGGGCACAATGAACATAATTTGGGCGGAGGTTTCTTTTTTTTAATATGTTTATTCTCTTTGAATTCTAGTCAAACCAGCCTGATTTCTGAGGTTGGCTTGTCACTTTTTATCTTCATTTTGGATTATCTATTGTTTCCTTGTTATGGCTGAGATTCATCAGACTTGATTTCTCTTTACTTCCTACTATCAACTGTAATTTATCTCATTAATCCCAAGGCTCATTCCAGCTCAAGAGACTATTTTGTGGCCACATACATCTCTAGGTGAACGTGTGAATGGTTTAAAGATTGGTAAGAGTATGCACTACCCTTAATCCAATGTCTCACAAGGACACTAGTGATAGACATTTGATGCAGGAAAAAGTACTTGATACCTATTCTTATCATATTTACTGATGAAAAAGATGAAGGACGTTGAATGTGAGACTAATTAACATCTACAGATCTCATAATGATTGCTAATACAAAGAGAAGAATAAAATTCAAAATGAGCTGCCTAATTTCCAAAAAAAAAAAAAATGGTGCTCTTCAAAATAAATCAAAATTCTATACAGAAAATTCAAGTAATGTCACACACTCTCAAAAACAAAAAAACTAATTCAAAGGGCAAAGGCAAAATCAGAGGGGAGTGAGAGAGTAAGTAGAGAAAATGGATAAAACCAAATAACAAATATTCCAAGTGTTAGAACAGGTTGAAAATAATATCTGACAAAATTGGATACTTTCAAATTAGAAATGAATTTTGGGATACCTGGGTGGCTCAGTCACTTGAGCGTACGACTCTTGATTTGGGCTCAGGTCATGATGCACAGTTCGTATTTTTGAGCCCCGCGTGGGGCTCCATGCTGACAGCATAGAGTCTGCTTGAGATTCTCTCTCTCCCCCTCTCCCTCTCCCTCTCTCTCCGCTTCTCTCCTGCTTGTGCACTCTCTCTCTCTCTCAAAATAAATAAATAAACTTTAAAAAAAAAGATTAAAAAGAAACGAAATGGATTTTGTCTTAAAAATTCCCTCCTCAGAACAATGCTTGCAAAGGGATTTTAAAGTTTGCAATTTACTTAACACTGGTTCTCATATGATTGTATCACAGTGAGTGCAAGAGTGAAACAAGTGGAGAATATGTAGATATCAAGAATAATCAAAGAATAAACCAGATGCAAAAGTAATCTATAATCACAAAAGTAAGAAATGTTGACAGGAGTTTGAGTTATGGATTGCTCTTGGGACAGATAACTAAAAAAGAGTTTAGATGAAATTAAATATATAAAAATGATCACAGGATCTCAACCTGGAAACATCACAGGCCACAGGCTCACAAGTAGAAATGACTTCCTTGTCTTAAAAACTACATAGAAAAAGAGGATACGTGACTTGTAACCCTATAAGCATCCAAATCCAATGTGAATCTTCAAAAAAAATGTTTTTGTTGGGGCGCCTGGGTGGCTCAGTCGGTTAAGTGTCTGACTTCTGCTCAGGTCATGATCTCACGGTTCATGGGTTCGAGACCTGCTTCGGGCTCTGTGCTGACAGCTCGGAGCCTGGATCCTGCTTTGGATTCTGTGTCTCATTCTCTCTCTTCCCCTCCCCCACTTGTGCTCTGTCTCTCTCTGTGTCTCAAAAAGAAATAAATGTAAAATTTTTTTAATTGTTTTTGTTGAGGAATAACATTAATAACCATGTGGTCTAATATTACAGTACAATTGAAAATCCACTAGGAGTAATAATCCATTCAACTGTGTTCCTGGCTCATTTCATTTGCTCCTCGTTACTTAACTGCCTCTTTTCTGCTACATGTTTGTGCCTTATCTTTTCTTATCTCCCATGTTGTGTCTGTTCACTGTTTTAAGATTGCCACGACTGTTGTTTACCAAAATTCTTCCTGGCCCCACTGATACATAATATTTTAGATAACATGCTTTTCCAAAGAACAATGCCTAAACTATTAAGGAAATCAGATTAGGTCACCGAATGTATAAGGGACATAAAATGCTATAACAGAACATATCCATTTAAGAGCAAAACTCTTCTTTCTTGATCCCTCCCCTAATGTAACACTTGCCCAAACACTTTAATAAGTCCCCTTTAGCTTTCCTTCACTGAGAAGTCCACTTTTCCAATGGTTTGGCTTCCCCTTCATTGCCACAGGTCAATGAATACAACTTTGTTGGACTAAAAAAAATGTCATAACTATAGAAAAGAGACAACTTAAAGGAACTTTGTAATCAGGTGTATCCTAGGACTTTGGGACAAAGGAAAACACCATCAGTTTTATATGCTGGTTTTATCTGTCTAGCCATTACTTTTTAAAGTTTATTTATTTTGTGAGAGAGAGCTCAAGTAAGCATGTGAGCTAGGGAGGGGCAGAGAGAGAGAGAGAGAGAGAGAGAGAGAGAGAGAGAGAGAGAGAATTCCAAGTAGGCTCTGCACTGTCAGCACAGAGCCTGATGTGGGGGCTTGAATCCACAAACTGTGAGATCATGACCTAAGCCGAAGTCAAGAGTCGGACACTTAACCGACTCAGCCACCCAGGTGACCCTGTCCAGTCATTATTAATCCATAGATGATCATGCCACACGATGAGCAAGATGCAGAAAATGCTGAGATCCAGGCTGAGTCCTCAGCGGGTTTACAGTCTTATGAGGAAGATAAGACAGGTTAACATGAGAAGAATATGGAGATGATTACACCCGGAATTCCAAGTGGGGTAGAGAAGGGAGCAATCATTTCCATATCAGAGGGATCCAGAAGGCTTCAAGGTGGCGGTGGAGATGGTATTTTGAGGAAACATTCTGGAATGTTAATAACAGTAGCAGGCAAGTTCAAGGAACAGCAGCATGAGAATTAGGTGGGAGTAAAAGGTTAGGCACCTGGAGAAATCTTAAGACCTTAAGCCACAGTTTGAACAAGATGTTGGAGAATCTGACCACTCAAGGTCTTCCTTAGCTGCCTAAAGAATTTGAAATGTATCTTATTGATAAGGAGAGGAAGTGAAAGTAACCTGAGTATGAAAATTTGATTATCAAGGTAGTTTTTATTTATTTATTTATTTATTTTTTTTTTAATTTTTTTCAACGTTTATTTATTTTTGGGACAGAGAGAGACAGAGCACGAACGGGGGAGGGGCAGAGAGAGAGGGAGACACAGAATCGGAAACAGGCTCCAGGCTCCGAGCCATCAGCCCAGAGCCTGACGCGGGGCTCGAACTCACAGACCGCGAGATCGTGACCTGGCTGAAGTCGGACGCTTAACCGACTGCGCCACCCAGGCGCCCCAATCAAGGTAGTTTTTAAAGATGATGAAACTGGAAGCAAAGTACAAGAAACGAAGCGGGTAAAGGAGATGAAATGGGTTACAAGGTGATCAGATAACGTAAAGTCGTCCGGGGACACTGAGGGAAAGAAACCACTTTGGGCCAAAAATAAAGACTATTTTCCATGATGAAGAAAAAAAACCAAAACATTTAGGAATATTGGACTATTTATCATCGTGTGTACTAAGGCTTATGCTTTTTGTTGTTAACATTCACTTGAAAGCTGTATTATCTTTGACTAAGAATCTAATGACAAATCCTCTTTTAAATGTTATTCCAAGGCCTTTTTGGAATATGTGCAGACTCTCAAAAAAAAAAAAACTGGAAATGTTTTCTGGGTGCCTAGAAAATGTTAGAAAAACTTGCTTTTCAAAATGTCAGCTGCAGGATGAACTTTTAAAGAAGAAAACTTTCTAAGAGATTTCCCTTCCTTTTCTTTGTAACGCAAATAGCCTCTATCTGTTTTTTCAGTCTGTTTTTCCTGCATCCTTTAAAATTAACCCTAGGTGATGAATGCCGGGTCTGAAAGGAAAGGGACTGGAACAAGAGTCAGTTTGCAAAGAGTTCATTATTTTTACCCTGTTTTGCAGAGGGTCATTCTAAATAAGCGCTAGCCTGGAGAAGGTTTTTATTGTTGTGAACCACAGGCTTTATATTACCTTAAAAAAAAAAAAGAAAAACTCAGCCGCAAGTTAGATGCTTCTGGCAGCAATACAAATCTAGCACCACCCAGGGAGAGAGCGTATTTGCCTCTTCGCTCACTTCTGGGAGGGTGGAGGAAGGCTGGACATGGACAGACAACAAGGAAGGTTGCCCAGAGCATCACCAAACTGCTCCCCTATCCCGCGCCTTGGGCCTCCCCCTCTGGTAACACACAGGTAAGTTACACTAAGGGGCTGATTCAAGTGGAGCAACCGAGCTCAAGGCAAGCAAGCCAGGAAAGTCAAGTGGAATGCACTCAAGGTGCCTAATAGGTCTCAGCACCTGCAGGGAGCTCTACTTGGCCTGGTTTAGGTGGTAAGGTTCAATTTAGTTGGATCCAATAAATTGCTGAAAAGGTCCGTTTGTCGGTTATTATTGGTTATATCTTTGTGTATCACTTTGCAGCATGCATTTTTAGAGACTGTAAAAAAGACATTAAAACAGCAACCGAATGTTTGGTTTGTTTTGTTAATAAATCTGTGACTAGTTGTTAATCTGTTATTCTTTCGTATGTAGAAATTATTAGATCTTATAGCCATCATTACTGCTGGAAAATGAAACATCGTATAAAGTTTCATTCTCATGGTCAGTGTTTTAAAGTGCTACAAATGGGTAAAATGTAAGACTTAACATTAGACAGCAAACTGAAAAATTACAGAGATAAAATTTTCCTATAATATGGCAGTAGTCTCTAAATATAAAGCGCAATGTTATAAATTCGGGTTCTTAATGAATTTTTTATATCACAAATTCTGTTTCCACTTAGATGTCAGAAACTGAGCTGGAAAAGATAAAAGTAAGAACAGCTGAGCATTTTGAAAATGATAAAAATAACATTTCTTGGTTAAAGGAAGGTAAGTCCTCCTGATGTCGATTTTCTATCAATGTGAAAAATTGTGCTTTTGTTTATTAGCAAAATATAGTGTGGAAAAAGAAGGAAAAATGTCCCAGCAGCTCAAATAATGTTTGTACTTCTGGTTTTCTTTCTTTCTTTCTTTCTTTCTTTCTTTCTTTCTTTCTTTCTTTCTTTTTTCTTTTATTTTATTTATTTATTTATTTATTTATTTATTTGTGGCCTAAGTGGTAGTTTGAGCATCTTTAGTATTGAAATATTTTTTTGTATTCCCTATGCTGCAGTAAACACTGATTTTTTTGTTGCTTAGAGAGTACAGATTTTCAACCCAGATACATATTATGTGTGAGGTTCTTATACTGTAGAATGTTCTCCTTTATAGCCAATAAGACTAAATAATTTGAAGTATTTTTAAAATAATAGTCACAGACAGAAATGCATGCTGTAGGAAGTAATGTCTACAAATAGAATCACCATTCACTGCAATTAGAGAAGCCACCTTCCCAAGGGAGAATGCTGTCAGCCAGGGGCCTAGCGCGGGTAAGATGATTGCTTGAAATACACACACAAATCAATATGTTCTCCTAAGATGAGTACAAATTTGTGCACTTTTGAAAAAATGTATAAACTCGTGATTATTTACTAGAAGGTTTGGTTTTATAATCTTTTCGTTTGATGAATACCTTTAATGCCTCTTGAAGGAAACTGACTTAACATTTAAAGGAAACTGACTTAACATGAATAGGTATGTGCCTTTCACACCAGTCTATTCAGTTGCAAAGAGACTCTTAAGTAGTTGCCATTCCACAAAATGATTTTATAAGGTCATGGGAGAATTCAATGTTTATGTCAAGAAGGCTCCGCAACACCAGAACAACAATAAGGACACCAACCACACTGACAATGTGTACGGATGAAATGCTGAATCATCCTAACAACCCCGTGACGCAGTAACTATTCCTAATTTTGAGATGAAAAAAATAGCCTTTCAATGAGTTCAAGGAAAGTGGCATCACATCACAAAATTAGGAAGTGAAAGAGCTGGGCTTTGATCCCAGAGAGTGTGACGATTTCACCACCACCTCGCACCGTGTTTCAAAGGGACGGTATTTAAGTTACTTGTCAAGGCATGTTAGTGCTCAGACGTTTTCCTACAGTGTTTAAATCAATACGTTTACCTTCACATCCCCCACCCCCCAACGTCCACTCTTAGGCTTAAACCCATCCTCATTGAAAAAGGGCTGGCTTTTTAAAAGAAGATCATTTCTTCAGCCCAATGGCCCAATAACCAAAATTATTGTTTAGAGCTCATCTCTACCAGAGACCCCATTTCAGGATAAAAGCTGGTAACAGAAATGAAATATTCTCGAAATTATTTCCTTTGAAAAGCCACAGGACAAGAAAATTCTCTAACTTCGCTTTATTAAAATGTTTTCATTATGTAAGGTATTACATTTTTGTTTTTTTAATATAATTTATTGTCAAATTGGCTCACATACAGTGCGAACAGGGTGCTCTTGGTTTTGGGGGTAGATTCCCGTGGCTCATCGCTTCCATACAACACCCAGGGCCCATCCCAACAAGTGCCCTCCTCACTGCCCATCACCCATTTTCCCCTCCCTCCCACCCCCTCATCCACCCCGGGTTTGTTCTCTGCATTTAAGAGTCTCTTATGGTTTGCCTCCTTCCCTCTGTGTTTGTAACTCTTTTTCCCCTTTACCTTCCCCCCATGGTTAAATATTTTTAAATAGAATGTTTTAAGCCATATGGAAGTAAAAAACCAAACCTGGGTCAAGGATCCCCCTTTGCTTTTCTTGTACACCCCAAATCCATGAAGACCCAGGTGTTTATCACTACTACTTACAGTGAAGTTTACATTATTTATTTTTGCTTTAGTTGCTCCAGGCTATAAACGTCTCACAGAGAAGTAAGGGTAAAATTGATAGGACAGTCTATTGTCTCCTGAAGAATTTTTTTTTTAAAAAAATACTGCGTCCATTAAGTACGATTTAGGCATTGAATTCTTGTAATCTATAAAATCTAATTTCCCAGGTGACCTGTTCTATCTCATTTGGACACTTCATTTAAGCTATACTCAAATTATGTTTACTATATTTCATAAAACGAAATTGAGCCAGATGCTAGATGACAACATCTTAATTGGGAATTATCAGGATGAGTTAGTTTTCAAACATAAATGTCTCTATTTTTTTTTTTAATGTGAAGAAAAAGTATATGTGTTAGCTTTTTTTTTTTTTTCTTTTTTAAGACACATTGGTGCAGAAGGAAGATCAGAGTATTTGAAGTCAGGCAGGGGTGCTCTTTAAATCTCAGCTCAGCTACTTACTAGCTGTGTGACTGTGGCATGTTACTTAACATCCCTGAGCCTCAGATTCCTTACCTAGCAAGGGACCATGACACCTGCTTTGTGAGATTATGTGGATAAGGTTTCATTATTACTGTGGGTTTTCCCCCTTCTTAAAGCATGGTTCACAATAATGTAACTATATTTTTTGAGATCTTGATTCACACTTTGAACAATCTGTAATAGTAACAGCACTGTCTGCTTTTACAGTATTTTATAAATTCCTTCATTTAGTGCCCATAACAGTTTGCTATGTGACAGTATTGTCCCCACTTTACAGATGGAAGGACTGAAGTTCAGAGCGACTCTGGATCTTGCTCAAACTTGCAGAGCAGTTAAGCGGCAAACTGAATCTTGAACCCAGTTCCAAATTCCGTTTTTTGCCTTAAACAACTTTGTCACAGTGACTTCTCTAATGGTTATCGATTCATTAAGTTAAGTTGATCAATCCCTCACTTTCAAAAATCATGAAATCAATGCTTTAAAGTTATTCAAACGTTTTTTTTTTTTCCACGAATGACAAAAATGATTGCTTCTCACATCACAGTGTCTCTTGCCTTTCCCCGCAACTCCGGCTGAATGCTCCCTGTTGTCGCAACATAGGGAATCATAGCAATGCCTTTTAGTAGGGTTGGAGCTAGCCTGCACTGGGATTATCCCAGGCTAACTCCTGCGCTGGGATAATCCACAGAAAGCACTGAATGAGTGTCTGACCTCAGAGTGAGCATGTGACCAACAGGCGTTATCGCCATCAATGCCAACCTGAGAACTGATACTCTTTCTGACTTCTCAACTTCAAAAATCAATTCAATTAATTCAATGCGATTTGATATTTATTTTTATATTTTAAAAATGTTTTATTTATTTTTGAGAAAGAGACAGACAGAGTGTGAGCAGGGGAGGGGCAGAGAGAGAGAGGGACACACAGAATCTAAAGCGGGCTCCAGGCTCTGAGCTGTCAGCACAGAGCCGGAAGGCAGGGCTCAAACCCGTGAACAGGAGATCATGACCTGAGCTGATGTCGGACTCTTAACTAACTGAGCCACCAGGTGCCCCTGATTCAACATTTAGCAATTGTAGAATTACTGGAAACAATTTAGGAAATGGAAACAATTTTTTAAAAAAGCAAACAGCAAAACAAACACGGCCCTACACTTGCAGGAGTTTATCTAATTGTCTTGCTTTTCCCCTTTCCCCGGGATAGGGGTGGATCCCATGACTGCAGGCATCAGAAAGGGTGTCAAAGACCCACTTAAAGCCACACCCAGAACTGTTGTCACCAATTAGGGTAAAAAGTATTTGGGAAACATACTGACAGACCTGACAAGGCACTCATTGTAAAATTAATTGAATCTTACTTTATTTTCTATCAAGCCATCAAGCACTCTTGTACCACTCTTAGTCAACAGGCCTTTAAATTCCAGACTTTTCAGATTTTCCATTTATCAGATTCCTGAGCCCCAACGTAAAGAATTCAGGAGTATATAGGTTAAGCCTAGGAATACATGCTTAAAAGCAAAACAGGTGATTCTGAAATAAGATGTGCACACACCGTACATGGACAAACTCTATTTTAAGACCATCAGAGAGACAAAATATAATTCTGAAATATGCATGAAACAAAAGGACCCGTAATGTACAAGTATGGACCAAGATAGGTGAGAAAGGAGGTCTTACAGAAGCTGGTGGTCTATTTGCACAAGTGGAGAGGAGGGGACGGTGCTGGGCGCAGAGGCATCAGGGCTGGAAGAAGCCTGCTTTGGTGCCAAGGAAAAGGGCGTGGTGGCTAGTCGTGTGTGTATGGATTAACACAAACTGGGGGAACAAAGAGCCTTGGGTTCTGCCTCTAGGTTAAGCAGTTGGACACAGATTCCGGGTTGTCACCGCAGGTCTGAGGGCAGGGACTAATATACCGAAGCGTGATTTGGGGATGTAAATCTGTAACTGAAGCGCAGATCGGGAAGGGACAGGCAGAGGAAAGGTTAAAGCAGGAGGGTGGCTGATGGCTAAGACAGTGATGCATTCACTCAGGAGCCCAGAAGTGAGGAAAACAACCTGGATAAAAGTCATAACAAGGAGAGGAAGAAAATAGACCCAAATGTGAAAAACTTTATGAAGGAAAAATTGATATAAGACAGAAATTGGGGGGAAAATTACAGGTGGAATAAGATGGCGTGTAATACCCCATTAAGCCAGGGAGCATTCTGGGTAAGCATTTTACTGCTTGTACCTTACACCATTTGATACGGAAGAGAAACATCAAAATGAAGGGATGGAAGCCTTTAAATTGTTGCCATTTGCAGTTTAAAATCACAGCATCGCCAGTGTTTGAACTGCACACAATTTTTTCCAGTGTCTCCTGATTTTTCAGGAGATGAAAGTCTGGATTTCTGTGTAAAATCTGCAGATTTCTAAAAGCGAAGTAAAAACAACAACAATATTAAAGCACGAAGCAGGACAAAAGAAGGCAGGTCCTGTAGGACTATTTCAGCCCATAGGCGACCTGTTTGTAACTTCTGTCCTAAGCGCTTGCATCTCTAAACAAAATCTATTACAAGTTGCTAAAAAGCACTTTTCCGTAAATATCGCTGCCTTGGCATAGATATATATAAATAAACACACATATTGATATGTGTGAGCAAAGTCAAACCTAAAAATATATAAAATTAAGAACACTGAAATAAAACTTTGACCTTCAAAAGACTCACTATTTATAATTACTTTAGTGAAGTCTTCTCTTTATGGGTGTAAGAAGCGAAAGGAAGAACAAAATCATCCCAAGTCATAGAAGTGTGCCCTCCAGTACGCCCCAAGACATAGTTTCATAATCTGACTGGGTGTTCACTCCATCCAATAGTTGTTAAAGTGGATGAACCTCCAATGAGAAAATACATACTTCGAAGACAGGTCTAATTGAATAAAAGGAAGGAGGAAGACAATATACAAGCTTTGCTCTCACCTTCAATAAATGCCAGGAAGAAAAGAGCATGAAAAATGAGAATTCCATGGTTATTTTGAATTAAGTATAGGTCCTTTTCTAGAGGCAGTTACATGGTGACTACACTCTTGGGTGATTTCAAAATAATTATTTAGATACATTTCAGAGTAAACTTCCCTGAACTCATTTAGCATTGAAGTAGAGGGGTTCGATCCCCAGTGACTTGGAAACTGGAAAACACTGGTTATCATTCAATCAGAAATCATGAATATTAGAGGCTAATGATCCAAGATACTGAAAACAGCCTCAAGGTCCCAAAAGCCATGTTCCCACAACTCCCTTTTCAACATAATGCAAAACATCAACTCCGTACTACAAGAATTACATCTCACTCTTAATCAATGTATGCTTGCAAATGAGGCAGAAAAAGTAAGGGTCTTATGTTTACTGACATTCCTAAGTTCACTGGCCTTCTCTCAATGCTAAGTGAAGACAGTTTACTTCATTTGCTCAAAAAAATAATTTCAGGGGCGCCTGGGTGGCTAAGTCGGCTAAACGTCCAGCTCTTGATATCAGCTCAGGTCAAGATCTCATGGTTTGTGGGTTCAAGCCCCATGTCGGGTTCTGCACTGACCGTGCAGAGCCTGCTTGGGAGTCTCGCTTTCCCTCTCTCTCTGCCCTCCCCACCCCACTCTCTCTCTCAAAAGAAATACAAAATAAACTTAAAAAATAATAGTAGTTTCAGATCATGAGCATTAAAACAATTCCAAAATGCATATTTTATTTCTTGAATTCACAGATAATGTGTTAAGCAAAGAAATAAAGATGCCAAAAAATGAACCTGCCACAGTTTGTGCCCTCAAGGATCTCATGTATTTAAGTGCTTTCTTATAATGACTAATATTAATTCATGCTAATTCTCTCCCTCAGATAATTCTCATTTTTAGAAGGGCTTTTTGTGTGTGTCTACCCTAAAAATTAAAGCACACTAATATCCATTTTGAATTGTCAACTTCCACAAAGAGCATGTCTGGAAATTCCTTTTACTATGTATACACACAAAATGGAATTGTTAGCTCCTTTTTCTATAGTCTTCATTAACTTGTTAAAATGTGTTACCTAATAACTAAAATATAGGTGAGTAAAAAGTAACAGCCAAATAGAATGTTGTCTTGTTTTTAAACATAGTTGAAAGGAGAAATTAGATGTGAAAATATGCCCTTGCAAGTCATATAAATCAATTAAACAAATACAAGAACATGATTAATTTTACAAGACTAATTTTTTGAAGCTCTGAAGGAAGATGATGTGATATAAACTGGCATGGGGATTATTCTTTAGAATCAGTGGTCAAAGAAGTTCTGAGGGAGAGATATTTGAGTTGAGACCTAAATGAACAGAAGGAGCCAGCTGTGCCAAATCTGGGAAGAATATTCCAACAGGGAGAAGAGCCTGTGCAAATGGTATGGCTCACAATGGCAGGAGTGGAGGAAAGGAGGGAGGGAGGGAAGCAAAGGAAGGTGCTTGAGTTGGACATAATGTAGGACCTTGCTGGCCACAGTCAGGAATTTGGATATTTGTTGCCTAAAGGGAATTAGGTGCCACTGATGATTCCAAGCAGGGGAATATACACAGTCACTTATATGGTAGGAAGTAAAGAATGTATGCAGAAATAAATTAGAAGACATTGCAGTAGACCAAGCGAAAGGTGATAACTAAGATGGGATAAAACTGAGAAGGTGAAAGTGGGAGAATGGGGATTGGGATCTATTTTGGAGGTAGGGCCGACTGAACTAGCCGGTGCATTGGTGTGGGGCAATACAAAGAAATGAGTCTCTGGCTTGAGACACTGCATGACAGTAATGCTGAATGGAGAAGAATGAGAGAAAAAAGTGTCTGGAGATGAGAGCATTAGAATATCTGGGTGGGTCAGGTGAAGTGTGAAATGCCTATGAGGCACCCCCATGAAGACTATCAATTGGGCATTAGGATGTAGGAGATTGATTGTCCACCTTTGCTAATGTTGATGGGGAAAGTCTGTTGGAGATTTTGTTTAGATCTAAGAATGAGAAGGCATCTGTTGGTGGGGAGCATGAAGGAAATGAAATAAAATTTGGGGTAAAGGACCTTAGGCAGGAAAGAACATGTCATGCTCCAAGAAGTGAATGGAGTACAAGACTGTATGGAGCATCCTGACCCGAAGGAAAATTGGCATTCAATGAGTGTGGAGAATTTTCTCAAGAGCAGAGCTTAGGACCTTTCATAGACCTTGGTCAGCATTTTGGATTTCAATGCAATCATTATTCTGGAAATGCCTGTACAAAATATATTTTATATTGTATTAAAAATATCCCACTACATTTCATTCTCAAAAGAATGTAAGGTAGGAGACTAACAAAGGATAACATATTATCTTCAAAACTGAATAATTACAAAATAAAGGTTTCATAGTTTTTATTAGTCAGGGTTCTCCAGAGAAACAAAACCAATAAGATGGATGGATGGATGGATAGATGGATGGATGGTTGGATGGATGGATGGATGCATGGAATGATAGATAGATAGATAGATAGATAGATAGATAGATAGATAGATAGGCAGACAGACAGACAGGACAGATTTATTATGAGGAGGGACTGGCTCATACAATTATGGAGCCTGAGAGGACTGACGACCTGTTGTCTGCAAACTGGAGGCTTAGGAAAGCCAGGGGTATAGTGCCCAACCAAGTCCCAATTTCTGAGTCAATGATGTAAATCCTGGTCCAAGTAACAAGTTCTGAGAACGGGGAGTGCTAACATTCAAAGGCAGAAGAAGAAAGATTTGCCTTTCTTTGCCTTTTTGCCTCCATTAGATGGATGGATTATCCCTACCCACATAGGTGAAAGCTGATTTTTTTCTAACTTCTTTAATGTTTATTTATTTTTGAGAGAGATAGAGAGACAGAGTGTGAGTGGGAGAGGGGCAGATAGCGAGAGGGAGACACAGAATCCAAAGCAGGCTGTAGGCTCTGAACAGTCTGCACAGAGCCCAATGCAGGGTTCAACCTCACACAATCTGAGACCATGACCTGAGCCAAAGTCAGGCATTTAACTAACTAAGCCCCCAGGCACCCTGAAAGCTAATTTTTTTACAATCTACTACAAATTCAAATACTAATCTATTCCTGAAACACCCTCATGGACACACTCAAATAATATTTTACCAGTTTCTTGAGTATCCCTTAAGTATCCCAGCCAATTGACAAATAATTTTTTTTTTCTGAGAGAGAGCTAGAGCACTTGAGCGGGGAAGGGGCAGAGGGAGAGGGAGAGGGAATCTTAAGCAGGTTCTATGCCCAGTGCAGAGCCCGCTCTCATGACTGTGAGATCACAACCTGAGCCTATATCAAGAGTTGGACACTCAACCAACTGAGCCACCCAGGAACCCTAACACATAAAATTAATTATCATGTAGTTCTTGAGAAAAAAGGAACACACAGTGATTCTAGCTAAATTAATTTTTTTAAAAAGGAGCTTACTGGAACGCTTGGGGTAGCTCACAGTCTAGAATGAAGATCCGGGTCCAGAATGGTCAGGTACTAACCTGGCTATGGTGATCCAGATAGAAAGACTTAACAACATAATCAGGTTACCACTCCTAGAACAAATCAGCTCTACATACTTTTCTGTCCCCTTATGTCCTTATACTCAAGACTAAAATCCCAAGGAAGAAAGTTCAATAGCTTTGGCCACGAGTCCCCCTTGTGGTTAGGCAGGGCAGGGAACGTTGACCTACAGTACACAAGGCTACTCCTAAAGGGAAAGAGATACCTCTTCTGAGGGAATTCAGGGAATTTATCACCAGAAAAGAGGGAGAACAGATGCTGTGTGGCCCCCGAATGAGGTCAACTCCAGGAGCTAGTACCATGGTCTGATTTCCCATGCTTTTCTCCACAAGGGACAATATTTTCTTAAGAACCTGACACGTACTGTTGATGGAAGGCTGAACACTTCAGGAAGGAGAGTACTTATTTTAAATGTATTGGCCTTCTACTGAAGTTCAAATGTCGGAATCATTTTGATTCTCCGATAACCCTATTTTATGTTTAGAAAGTTCAGAAAAAGATGAGATATTCTGTGTTCTCATAGGTCAACAAATTAAATTCCAGTGGCACATCCTACAGCTGACGGTTGAAATTTCTTTCGAACTGAGCCTATAAAGTAGTAAGCTCATTTCTTATGATATGATGATGTTGATCCCAATGGAACGGAAGGCCTACAAGATGCCATGTCAGCCTTGGGACTATGACCAGATGAATTAATCAGTGCAAAGTCCCTATAAGTTGTTAAATAGCAGATTTAAGGACTCTCTTTCAATGATGATAGGGCAGTACATCAAATCCAGAATGATCTTAGCTCACCATTATTAATTGCAATTTTATGAACTAGGAGTGAAGCAATCCATAGAGACTGGAAACCATCTCTCCTGTTGTAACAGGAAGAAGAAAGCGGTAGATAACTAGAAACTTTGAGATATTTATTCCTTTCAGTTGAGATTTCAATTGATGTGTTCATATTCTATATGTCACAACAGCTGTTGTTGTGGCACACCTAATCAACATTAGTATAAAGAGCAATCTTACAGTGAGAGAAAAACGTCCCTTATGTTCTATGCCTCAGGAATAAGGACATTCCATTTCAGGTGAATTCGACAAAGAGATACTTTATTTTTATATGATTATGGCCCATTTCTCTCAGCTTAGGAACAGCATTTAGAGGGAATATACTCTCTAATAAAATGCACCTACACTAGGTGTTCACCAGACCATTAGTAAAAAAAGAAATGTGAATAAAGCAAATGAAGACATCACTCTACAGGCATAAATCATTTCAACCATTTTAGCCATTATTTAAGCCTGTCTAAAAGTAAATGTGCAGCTAAGACGAAAAGCAAGGGCAATGACAGTAGTTTTGCCAGTGTATAACTTTAAGAAAAAAATAGGACAACTCATAGAGGTGTAGTATTAAATAAGACATCAGGAAATGCTTCCTCTTGAGCTGAATTTCCACACCAAGGTGGATTTGAAAAGGAATAATTACATTGCAGAAGGTAGGAAAGGTGCTTCGTAATGTTTAATCTCAACAGACAACAGGAAAGGAAAATCTGCATTTTAGCCCTTCTTTCATTCACCAACTTTATTTTCTTTCTAATATTTACAATAGTCCACATCACAGACAGGAAAACAAATTTCTTCCGAAGTTACCAAAAAATGGGTGCTAATACTAAAACATCTTGAATATAAATTACACAAAAATATAAAAAGTGTATATAAATAAACCCTTCTGAAGAACAAAAAAAACATATCAAAAGTTATATTCAGGCCACAATGAATAAAAAAGAAAAAACTCCACTCTATACATATGTCTTAAAACTAATTTCTTAGAATAATATAAGAAAAATCAGATTGATAAGATAAACCATTCATACCATAAAACAAAGCATAAAATAATGTAAAATTAGGTAAGCTAAAACAACAAAAGTTTTGACTTCCTGCAAGGAACAGACTTAAACAAATGATATATTATGACTCCCATGGCCAAGGACCTTATAATTCAGTTGGGGTAAACCAAATATCAACAGAACATCCTGTTTGCCATATGATTCAGACAAGAGTGAGCTGGTAAGCTGAATTTGAATCATAGTAGAATGTGCACAATCCATTTGGATGGAATCTTTCAGTATCAAATCTCTCTCACACCAAACCATATGGGTAGACCCAATTCCTTAGACGGGTGCAGATTCCTCTTAAGATAATAGTGCTTTTTGGTTTGTTCGTCTTTAATGAATTTAGCAGATTTGAGTTAAAACAACTATACTAAGGAGTCGCTCGGAAACAGCAGAATTCATTTTTAAATATTAACTTAGATTCCTTATGTAAGTAACTTAAAAGAAAAGGCCATTTTGGAAATATTCTTTACTACCAGGCTTCTACTTAAAAAAAAAAAAAAGAGCGAGAAAACAACTGATATCCTCATCTTAAAATGAGGAAAAACTGTAACATAGAGAGATAGAGATATTTAATAGATAGTAAATGAGTTCTTTTTCCCCAGGGAAATTCTTAAGAGAATAGTTTTCTTTTTTTCATGAAGAGGGAAAATTGCACTAAGCACTTTTTAAAATTAAAGTAACAACACAACCTGGAGGCATAGTGTGTTTACAGGTCATAAATATATTGAGTATCCAAATTCAGTACTCTGTGAAGCCTCCTAAATTCTTGTAGGTCAACAGCTACTAATTAGGAAGGCATGCACTTTCCACCTCAGATTTCCGGGCCAAACTATTGAGTATCAGATCTGTAACATAACTTGTTCTCCAATAGAAGAATATACTGGGCCTCACTTTTA
Source organism: Prionailurus bengalensis (assembly GCF_016509475.1). Classification (NCBI taxonomy): domain Eukaryota; kingdom Metazoa; phylum Chordata; class Mammalia; order Carnivora; family Felidae; genus Prionailurus; species Prionailurus bengalensis. The sequence continues at coordinate 37,615,828 of NC_057348.1, read as the reverse complement.
CTTACAGAAACTAGTCTCATCTTGGACTCCCCATGGAACAAGGAGAAATAACTTGTTCTCATCATTTAGAGATCAATAATGCTACTTAGGAACCAGATTTAAATTTTAAAAACAATGGACAACAAAAAAGTAAATGGTTAAAAACTTATATATATATATATATATATGTATGTATATAATATATATATATGTATATATATATATATAATACCTAAGTATATATTATATATAATTGTATGTAATGTATATAACTATACATATTACATCGACAAAACTCATATATTACGTATATAACCATGTTGAACAAAATATTTTATTCCACCCTTCTCTCTGGCTTTCCAACAGCACATTTGTTGGCTATATTCTATTTGTCAGATAACACAGTGTTTCTCTGAGAAGCTCAAACATAAATAACACTCAAGGTGCCTGCTATCAGTGTATGTGTGACTGCAGGGTAAGGAGGTAGTTAAGCTCACCAGAAGCCAATAGACTTAAATAAAACAGAAATGTTAAGTATTAAATTGTTAATTGCCCCAGGGTGAGAATGTCTCTGGGTTGTGGACCGCTATTTTTGAGCATCCAGGTAGCCCCTGGAACATAGCAGATGCTCCAAAATGATATGAATAAATGAATTAATATACAAATAAGTTCCAAAAATTCTGTGAGATTCAGAGATAGGAAAATGTACACCTAGAATTCAGAAAAATAAAAGGGAGCTTAGCTGGGCTATATAAATGATTTGTAGGGTTTTAACAGGCAATAGCATTACAAGCAGTTGGAAATGATGACTTAAAGTGGAGACAGAAAAGTCTGGGGCATTTGGAGAAGAGTGTTATGTTTTGCTGGGTAAAGGGTATGCATGGGAGAACAGGAAATAAACCCTGGCTGTATTATAAAAGGCTTTTAATACCAGGCTGAAGAGCATACACCCAATGTGTAGGACCCAATGTCCTAGGACAAAGAGAGGGGATCAAATACATCTGGGGTTGAAATCGGGAAGGCAGACAGTAGCAAGGTAACAGAATCAACTCCAGAAAACCTTTGTGATTTGACGATCTTTATGAAGATGGATTGGAAGGGGAGAAATAGAGGCAAAGAGTGAAAACTGAGTGACTAGTTAGAAGTTTGTTGCATCCACAGATGAGGAAGTATGACTTCTGAAGTGGGACACTGGTTGCCATGGCCATGGAAACAAAGGTACTGGCAGCCAAGAGAGTGCTGGCCCAAATGCCATGGACTGGATATTAAGGGGTAGGAGAAAGAAGGAGTTACCAGCTATTACAGGAAGCCTCTGGATTGAAACTGGAGTTTCTAACGTCTGTAGTGGCTTTTGTAAATATTCTATGTTTATTTCAGAAAAATGAGAAGATGCAAACGACCAAAACCACTCCAAATCCCAACACCAAGAGATAGCCACTTTACATCTTTTCTTATATATTGTATATTCATGAGCCAATTCATGTGTTTGTAAGCTTGTTTGTATGCCTGCATACAAAATTAGCAATTCGTGATAAAAAATTAGTAATTTTAATAGCATCTGATTACACAATACGTTTAATAATGTGCTTTTATTTTTTAAATGTTTCTTTATTTTGAGAGAGGTAGAGAGACAGCGTGCATGCACACGTGTGCATGCACGTGGGGGAGGGCTAGAGATAGAGATGGAGAAAGAGAATGACAAGCAGGGTCTATTCTGTCAGTGCAGAGCCTAACAAGGGGCTCAATCCCATAGACTGTGAGATCATGACCCTAGCTGAAATCCAGAGTTGGACACTTAACAGACTGAGCCACCCGGGTGCCCCTAATAATGTGTTATTCAAGTAATTAATATTACTTGTAAATGAATATTAATTCCTATCCAGGTTAATATACATTTGTAGCATCATTTCAATGGCTGGACACATGGTATTCCACTGGTGAAGTAATAAAATATAGACAACCAATCTCCCATTTTTGGATATTCAGTTTGTTTCAAATGTTTTCTTTTAAATTTTCATACCACAACACCTATTAGATGTTCCATACAAGGGAACGAAGGAAAAGCATCTTGAAGAGTCCTCACCCATTACCTTTGGCTTACAAGTGACAGGTTACAATGTTTTATACACCAGTGCTTCAGTTTAGTTTCCTAACCAAAGAAAGCCTTATCATGCTTTTTTTTTTCGACAGATGAAGAAGCTGAAGTCAGAGAAGTTTAGATAAACTTGGCCAAAACAAGGGCAATGGTCCTAAGTCTCATGGCTGAGAGGCAACAGGGCCAGGTCTCATTCCAGGTATTCTGATTCCAAATCCAGGGCTTTCCCATTATGGACTCTGCTTGGAAATTCAGTTGAAGGTAGATAACTAGTAACCCCTCACCGACGCTTATTTTTGACAACTCAAATTAAAAGAGATGGGGAAAGTTTGTAGAAATAATGCAGATGATGCATTTCTATTTATTTACTTACTTATTTACTTACTTACTTACTTACTTGAGAGAGAAAGCACGCACATGTGAGTGGGGAAGGGTCAGAGGGAGAGGGAGAGAATCTTAAGGTGGCTCCACGCTCAGCACAGAGCCCCAGGTGGGGCTTGACCGTATGACTGTGAGATCATGACCTGGGCTTAAATCAAGAGTGGGACATTTAACCAGTTTAGCCACTCAGGCGCCCCAGATGATGCATTTTTAAACCTATTATTCATTCAGCTGAATTCTCTAAACGCCTATCTTCAGCCTGGTCATGGTGTTTTGAATGGGAAGGAGGGCTGAGTTGTGACATTGGGCGAAGATTCAGAAGCCAACTTATCTACGGATTGCAGTGATTAAATAGTTCAAAATGAATTACAACTCTGTAATATTATACCGCATTCATGTTTAAGAGATAACAATTGGAGTTCAGCCTCATGATTTCCAGTCACTTAAGACACAAGCGAGTTACAAGGATTAATCATTTTAATATCTTCCTGTTGAAGTTGGCTAACTAAACACAAAACATGGCCAATGGAGGAGGGAAGTGGATATCTTATTTTGTTTGGTGATGTTTGTGAAACAAGCACTGGGAAATAAAATGTATCACATCAAAGTGTAGGGGAGAAATAACTCTACCGGCAGAATTAACTATTATCAGATTATGAAACAGCAATATATTTTTACATGGCCAATAAACAGATCAAAACCTGAAAACTTACGGGTATTTAGATGACAAATCTGACTTTAATTTTCAGATATCCCTATCTAGTCATACCATCTCTCCAGCAAGAAAATTATATTACACATATTACACACAGCCTTGCTTTCTCATATACACCAAGTAGCGCCCCACTGTCAACCTTAGACATGACCTTAATTTTCCTTGTTATATTTAGAATTTTAAACAATTTGTCCCCTTACATCTTTAAAGAGTAGGATTTGGCAAAGAATAAAAGATACTGTTCTGTAAAAGCTTTAAGCCAGAAACAAATATAATTCAGATAGCCATTACGGGTACCGCATCCATGGTATTTTTCAATCATGAATTAATCTCAGTTATACTTTGGTGATCAGAAGCCTGTGAGGTTACAATAACATGATTTAGTTAAAATTGTAAAGCTTAGAGTTCAAAAAAGCTAGGTAACCAAATGATACTTTCTAATTACCTGCATTTTTAACATCTACCTCACAGAAGGAAAACAACAGTAGCAAAAAGCCTAATGGAGGATTTTAATGCCTTATTTTACATAAGGAGAAAGCCAAGTCGAATATATTTCCACCCTCCAAGAAGAAATGTAATGCAGCTCAAGGAAATGTGATGACACAACAACGCTTACTGTTCCACAAGGCAATGACACGACAGACGTTACATGAACGTGGCATTAGCAGGAGGAGAAACTAAATGAATAACTTGGGGGTTAAGCAAAGGTATAGTCTACAGCCCGTTACTGGTTCAAATATCTAAACAGTTCATTTTCACCAAGACACTCAGTCTTTTTGCGGTTGGGAGCAATTACATTACAGCCTCTGTCTCAACTTTCCCTCGCATATTTCAGTAAACAGGTAGACCCTTTGGTTCTTTCACTTTGTTTTTGTAAGAACTCATTTTACAATGACTATCCAGAACCAGGCAAAACAGTTTGTGTAATTGTTAAAATTGTCCATGCTAAATTCAACAAGAGAAGTGTGCCTAAGTATAAATCCAGTTTGTTCTCTCTTTCTCTTTTTTTTTAAAGTAAGCAAGAACTCAGAGAGAAATAGGTTTGCATAATTTCCGAAGAAATGTTTGATAAAACATGGTACATATCCTCATTGGTCAATCAACAAACACTGGTAAAGCCATGATACACTGGGGGACATTGGAGTAGAGCCTGGAAACAGGCTAAACCAGAGAAGCAGATCACACAGTACTGATCAGTAGTGGAAAGAAGTTATGCTGAAAGCATTGATAAAATACTAAATAGCAGAAAGCACAGAGGGGTCATTATTAAACCTGCCTTTCAGAAAGACTGTTTTGGCAGTGGTATGGATTGGAAAGGAGCAAAAGCTGATTGGTGAAAAGCAGGTAGAAGGGCTTATGGCAACCAGAGTAAGAATTTAAAGAATGGCAATGTGAATGAGAAGATAAACTGGAGAATTCATTGAAAATTAGAATTGTGAGGACTTCCTGGTAAATTAGTTCTCGAGATAAAGGAGACAGACACATCAAAGATACCACCCAGGTTGTTTGGTGAATGATCAAGTTCTTTGCTCAGCTAGAAACATATGAATTACAGTGTTTACTCCACCTAGCATGAATTAAATAACAACTTATTTTAATATTTTAGATTTATCTTAAACTTTTCAAAAATTACCTTATCTGGAAAAGGATGTAAAGCAGCATCGTGGTGTAAAAAGTGACAGGTCTAGAAACTGGGGCTAAGTGTTGGACTTTGATGAAATAAAATGAGGTCCAATAATGTTCTCTGGTAGGTTCTGGAAGCAGTAGTTACTATGGAAAAAGATCATATGTACTTTGTTTCCACCACTTAGGGAGACAATCAGCTGACGGTTTAGAGAGGGAAAAGAAACATGGGGTTCAAGTTATATCTCATGACATCTCATGTGTTAAGCTACAATTTATTTGGGTCTTATAGGAAAAGGAAATCTAAGGTTTGGTAAGGGATGCAAAGAACCCCTTCATTTTATTATTATTATTATTATTATTATTATTATTATTATCATTATTACTATAAGAAAGTGAGGAAAATGTCTTGATAAACGAGGCTTTCACCCTTTCCCCATCAGTAAAAATACTGCTGCTCTGAATAAGCTGTCAGATGTAAAAGAGATTTAGAACTCTATGGGGCGCCTGGGTGGCTCAGTGGGTTAAGCGGCTGACTTTGGCTTAGGTCATGATCTCATGGCCCGTGAGTTCGAGCCCCACATCAGGCTCTGTGCTGACAGCTCAGAGCCTGGAGCTTGCTTCTGTTTCTGTGTCTCCCTCTCTCTCTGCCCCTCCCCCATTCACGCTCTGTCTCTCTCTGCCTTTCAAAAATGAATAAATGTTAAAAAAGAAATTAAAAAAAGAACTCTGTTGGTGCCCTCAACAAGTTGACATCCAGGTTAGACACTCATTTAAATGTTGTACAAAGAGGCTGTGAGGAAAGTGAGACTTGGGGCCAGGGGGTAGCCTGCTGGGTGTATCTGGTGAAGATTTTTGAATACTTGGTTGCTTTATTTTGTTTTGTTTTTGTTTTTTGGCTACTAAGTTCCCTTTTGGATGCTGTCAAGTTTTCATGTGACACCTGAAAGTGGGGAAGCCAACTTGCCATCATAAAATTTATTATCAGACTGATAATAAAGCCACACACCTAACCCAGAATGACACAGGACAAAAAATGGGAAAAAAAGGCTGTTGTAACAGTTGTTGATAGGGGGAGGAGCCAAGATGGCAGAACAGCATGGAAGTTTTTTTTGCGTCTCGTGGCCATGAAATACAGCCGGATTGATACTAAACCATCCTGCACACCTAGAAATCTGATTTGAGCATTAACACAACAATCCACACAACCTGAACCACAGAACTCAGCAGGTTTATGGCACAGAGAGGTAAACTGGAGGAGAAAGAAGCCACAGAGGGCAGGGAGCTGTTTTTGCTTGCAGAGAGAGAACTGAGATAGGGGGAGAGTATGGGAAAAGCACCCCCTCAAAAGCAGCTGGAGAGAAAGTGGAAAAGTGGAAACAGCCATAGAAATTGAACCTAAAAAGAGAGAAAGGAGAAAGGAAAGGGCTTAAATTCCATTAAGACTCTATAAACAGGGAGAACACAAAGTCTGAAACTCCACAGCTCCATACCTGGCAGGGCTCTGGTGGCAAAGGCGAATCTCCAGGAACAGAGTGAGGTCTGGAGATTCTAGGGCCACACAGGGAAAGGTGGTTCCCCTGCTGGAAAGACATTTGGTAGAGGCTGTGTGGCCACCCAGTCCCAGCAGACCCCAGAGAACAACCAAATTTGCTGGTGTTGGAACAAGGTCATTAAGGGTGAAGCCTGGTGCCAGATGTGTGTTGTAATTTTCCATTATCCCTGAAACACTGCTGCTACACAATCACGCAAACTTTTTCTGGGGTGGACTCGCAGCCAGCCATAGGCTCTGGGCATCCGCAACAGCACAGTCCCACGAACGTTCCTGGGTGCAGCTGGCACCCAACCTTTGCTCAGTGAGACCCTCCCACAGAGAGTCAAACAGGTCAAAGCCACAGATACTCAGAAGTGAGGGGTCAGGAAACACAGCTGCATCTAAGGTAAAACTCAGGAAGGAGATGCCACCTGGCAACCTGATGGCTTGGTCATGGACGATGTAAAAGCAGGAAGTGGGTGGAAGGCAGAGACATAGGACAGGTGCATGATAGCTGATCAGGGAGAACAGAGTTCTGATACTAGAGACTGGGTAGTTGGGTGATACCATTGTCACCCCTCCTGGCCATGCACATACACACCTACAAGCACCATAACAATCCACCCCAGTAAGCTAAGTAGCAACATCTAGTGGAGAACAGAGCCATTACACTAAACCCTGCCCAACTGGGCCAACCTCGCTCTTCAGGAACACCACAAGTCTCTTCTTCTGCTTAGTTTATGGATTATAAATTGCTTCATAGTTTGGCTTCTAGGGGAAAATGATATAATTTCAATCGTATTTCAGTCTGTTCACTGGTCCATGTATTCAATTTTCTTTTTTTTTTCTTTTTCTTTTTCTTTTTTGTTTCTTTTATTTTTCTTGAATACAGAAAGAGAACAAAATATTTTTATTTTCAATTTTTATTAAAAATACGTCTCTTTAATTTTTTCTACTGTATTTTTTACTTTTTTGTAAATTTTGCAAATTCTATTTTACTCCCATAGTTTACTTTTATTCTATTTCATTGTATTCATTTTTTCAAATTTGCAAACATTTTCCTTTTTTTCTTTTTCCCTTTTTTCTCTTATCTATCAAAGTCATTTCAACATCCAGACCAAAACACACCTAGGATCTAGCATCATTTATTTGAATTTTATGTGCGTGTATGTTGTTTTTAATTTTTTAATTTAATTTAATTTTTTACCTTATTAATTCCTTTTCTTCCTTCAAAATAATGAAACAAAAGAATTCACCCCAAAGAAAGAGCAGGAAGAAATGACAGCCAGGGACTTAATCAACACATATCCAAGCAAGATGTCAGAACCAGAATTTAGAATCACAATAATAAGAATACTCGCTGGGGTTATAAATAGATTAGAATCCCTTTCTGAGGAGATAAAAGAAATAAAAGCTAGTCAGGATGAAATAAAAAATACTATAACTGTGCTGCAATCTCAAATGTATGCCACGGCGACAAGAATGGATGAGGGAGAGCAGCAAATCAGTGGTATAGAAGACAAACTTATGGAGAATACTGAAGCAGAATAAGAGAGGAAGACTAAGGCAAAAGAGCACGATTTAAGAATTAGAGAAATCAGTGACTCGTTAAAAAGGAACAACATAAGAATCATAGGGGTCCCAGAAGATGAAGAGAGAGAAAAGGGGTAGAAGGGTTATGTGAGCAAATCATAGAGGAAGACTTTCCTAACCTGAGGAAAGACAAAGACATCAGAATCCTGGAAGCACAGAGGCCTCCATAAGATTCAACAAAAACCGACCACCAACAAGGCATATCATAATCAAATTAACAAAATACTCAACCAAGGAAAGAATCATGAAAGCAGCAAGGGAAAAAAAAGTCCTTAACTACAAGGGAAAACAGATGAGGTTTGCAGCAGACCTATGAACAAAAACTTGGCAGGCCAAGAAGGAGTGGAAGAATATCGTCAATGTGCAGAAACAGAAAAATATAAAGCCAAGAATTCTTTATCCAGCAAGACTGTCATTCAAAATAGAAGGAAAGCTTAAAAGTTTCCCAAACAAACAAAAATTAAAGGAGTTTGTGACCACTAAACCAGCCCTGCAAGAAATTTTAAGGGGGATTCTCTGAGGGGAGAAAAGATCAAAAAAAGGAAGAAAAGACAAAAAGCAACAAAGACTAGAAAGGATCAGAGAACACCACCAGAAACTCCTACTTTACAAGAAACATAATGGCAATAAATTCATATCTTTCAGTACTCACTCTAAACATCAACAGACTAAATGCTCCAATCAAAAGACATAGGGTAACTGAATGGATAAGAAAACATGATCCATCTATATGCTGTTTACAAGAGACCCACTTTAGACCTGAAGACACCTTAAGATTGAAAGTAACGAGATAGAGAACCATCTATCATGCTAATGGTCAACAAAGAAACCCAGAGTAGCCATACTTATATCAGACAATCTAGACTTTAAAATAAAGACTGTAACAAGAGATGCAGAAGGGCATTATATCATAATCAAGGGGTCTATCCACCAAGAAGACCTAACAATTGTAAACATTTATGCACCAAATGTGATAGCACCCAAATATATAAATCAATTAATCACAAACATAAAGAAACTCATTGATAATAATACCATAATAGTAGGGGACTTCAACTCCCCACTTACAGCAATGGACAGATCATCTAAACAGAAAATCAACAAGGAAACAATGGCTTTGAATGACACACTGGACCAGATGGACTTAAGAGATATATTCAGAACATTTCATCCTAAAGCAGAATAATATACATTCTTCTCCAGTGCACATGGAACGTTCTCCAGAAGCGATCACATACTGGGACACAAATCAGCCCTCAACAAGTACAACAAGATCGAGATCATACCGTGCATATTATCAGACCACAACACTATGAAACTTGAAATCAACCACAAGAAAAAAATTGGAAAGGTAACAAGTACTTGGAGACTAAAGAACATCCTACTAAAGAATGAATGGGCTAACCAAGAAGTTAAAGAGGAAATTAAAATGTACATGGAAGCCAATGAAAATGATAGCACCATGGCCCGAAACCTCTGGGACACAGCAAAGGCAGTCATAAGAGGGAAGTATATAGCAATCCAGGCCTTCCTAAAGAAGGAAGAAAGGTCTCAGATACACAACCTAACCTTCCATCTTAAAGAGCTGGAAAAAGAACAGCAAAGAAAACCCCAAACCAGCAGAAGACAGGAAATAATAAAGATGAGAACAGAAATCAACGCTATTGAAACCCAACAGTAAAAGAGATCAATGAAACCAGAAGTTGGTTCTTTGAAAGTTAACAAAATTGATAAGCCATTAGCCACTTGGATCAAAAAGAAAAAGGAAAGGACCCAAATAAATAAGATCAAGAATGAAAGAGGAGAGATCACAGCCAACACAGCAGAAATACAAACAATTGTAAGAGAATATTATGAGCAATTATATGCCAATAAAATGGGCCATCTGGAAGAAATGAACAAATTCCTAGAAACATATAAACTACCAAAACTGAAACAGGAAGAAATGGAAAATTTGAACAGACCCATAACCAGTTAAGAATCAAATTAGTAATCAAAAATCTCCCAAAAAACAGAAGTCCATGGCCAGATGGCTTTCCAGGGGAATTCTACCAAACATTTAAGGAAGAATTAACACCTATTCTCTTGAAGCTGCTCCAAAAAATAGAAATGGAAGGAAAACTTCCAAACTCTTTCTATGAATCCAGCATTACCTGGATTCCAAAACAAAAGACCCCACTAAAAGGAGAACTATAGACCAATTTCCCTGATGAACATGGATGCAAAAATCCTCAATAAGGCATTAGCCAAACGGCTCCAACAATACATTAAAAAAATTACTCAACATGACCAAGTGGGATTTATACCTGGGATGCAGGGCTGGTTCAATATCCACAAAACAATGAATGTGATTCATCACATCAATAAATGAAAGGACAAGAACCACACGATCCTCTCAATAGATGGCGAGAAAGCATTCGACAAAATACAGCATCCTTTCTTGATAAAAACCCTCAAGAAGGTAGGGACAGAAGAATCATACCTCGAGACCATAAAAGCCAAATATGAAAGACCCAACGCTAATATCATCTTCAATGTGGAAAAACTGAGAGCTTTCCCCCTAAGGTCAGGAAAAAGACAGGAATGTCCACTCTCACCACTATTATTCAACATAGTATTGGAAGTCTTAGCCTCAGCAATCACACAGCACAAAGAAATAAAAGGCATTCAAATCGGCCAGAAGGAGGTCAAACTTTTTCTCTTCGCAGATGACATGATACTCTATATGGAAAACCCAAAAGATTCCACCAAAAACCTGCTAGAACTGATCCATGAATTCAGCAAAGTTGCAGGATATAAAATCAATGCACAGATCAGGTGCATTCCTATACATCAACAATGAAGCAAGAGAAAGAGAAATCAGGGAATTGATCCCATTTACAAATGTACCAAAACCCATAAAATACCTAGGAATAAATCTAACCAAAGAGGTGAAAACTCTATACACTAAAAAGTATAGAAAGCTTATGAAAGAAATTGAAGAAGACACAAAAAATGGAAAAAGATTCCATGCTCCTGTATAGGAAGAACAAATACTGTTAAGATGTCAACAATACCCAAAGCAATATACATATTCAATGCAGTACCTATCAAAATAAAACCAGCATTCTTCACAGAGCTAGAACAAACAATCCTACAATTTGTATGGAACCAGCAAACACCTCGAATAGCCAAAGCAATCTTGAAAAAGAAAACTAAAGCAGGAGGCATCACAATCCCAGACTTTTCAAGCTGTATTACAAAGCTGTAATCATCAAGACAGTATGGTATTGACACAAAAACAGACACTCAGATCAATGGAACAGAATAGAGAACCCAGAAATGAGCCCACAAACATATGGCCAACTAATCTTTAACAAAGCAGGCAAGAATATCCAATGGAATAAAGACAGTCTCTTCAGGAGGTGTTGCTGAGAAAACTGGACAGCAACATGCAGAAAAAATAACTCGGGCCACTTTATTACACCATACACAAAAATAAACTCAAAGTGGATGAAAAACCTAAATGTAAGACAGGAAGCCATCAAAATCCTTGAGGAGAAAGCAGGCAAAAACCTCTTTGACCTTGGCCGCAGCAACTTGTTAGTCAACACATGTCCAGAGGCAAGGGAAACAAAAGCAAAAATGAACTATGGGGACCTCATCAAAATAAAACGCTTCTGCACAGCAAAGGAAACAATCAGCAGAACTAAAAGGCAACCAATGGAATGGGAGAAGATATTTGCAAATGACATATCCGATAAAGGGTTAGTATCCAAAATCTATAAAGAACTTATCCAACTCAACACCCAAAAAACAAATGATCCAGTGAAGAAACAGGCAAAAGACATGAATAGACACTTCTCCAAAGAAGACATCCAGATGGCCAAACAACCCATGAAAAATTACTGAACATTACTCATCATCAGGGAAATACAAATCAAAACCACAATGAGATACCACCTCACACCTGTCAGAATGGCTAACTTTAACAACTCATGCAACAACAGACGTTGGCGAGGATGCAGAGAAAGAGGATCTCTTTTGCACTGCTGGTGGGAATGCAAATTGGTGCAGCCACTCTGATAAACAGTATGTAGGTTCCTCAAAAAATGAAAAATAGAACTACCCTACAACCCAGAAATTGCACTACTAGGTATTTAGCCAAGGGACATGCTGTTTCGAAGGGGCACATGCACCCCAATGTTTATAGCAGCACTATCAACAATAGCCAAAGTATGGAAGGAGCCTAAATGTTCATCGATGGATAGATGGATAAAGATGTGGTATACACACACACACACACACACACACACACACACACACACACACAAAATGGAGTATTACTTGGCAATCAAAAAGAATGAAATCTTGCCATTTGCAACTATGTGGAATGAACTAGAGGGTATTATGCTAAGTGAAATTAGTCAGAGAAAGACAAATTTCATATGACTTCACTCCTAGGAGGATTTTAAGATACAAAAGAGATGAACATAAGGGAAGGGAAGCAAAGATAATATAAAAGCAGGGAGGGGGACAAAACACAAGAGACTCTTAAATATGGAGAACAAACAGAGGGTTGCTGTAGGGGTTGTGGGAGGGGAGATGGGCTAAATGGGTAAGGGGCATTAAGAAATCTACTCCCGAAATCAGTGTCACACTTATATGCTAACTTGGACATAAATTTTAAAAGTAAATTCAATTAAAAAAAGAGTTGTTGATGGATGTGATCATCCTTGAACCATCCTACTTATGAACTGACACATGAAAAATAAATGATCTTCTTTTTTCAGCCAGTGTGAGTTGGAATTTTCTGTCATTTGCAGATGAAAGCTACTTCCTGAATGAGCAATAAAGGAAAGGACTGAGAACCCAATAGTAACTACTATTATTATTAGTTTACTTTTTTTTCTCAAGGCCATGTTTTAGGTCTTTTTCTCCCTTTACCTGACCATTTTGAAACCATCAGGGTATGTGTGGTTTCTTATTCTTTCCCAGATTTCCCTACACATCTACACAGTGTCTGGCAACAGTAAGTACTCATAAATACTGTCAAATCAAAATAAAATGGAATCTAAGTATCCTCACACTGAATTATAAGGTTTCATTAGCAAAAAGAGAAAATATTTTATAAAGAAGAGTATGCGAAAAATCAATGTATTTTTCGTTCTTAAGAATGATGTGTTTCTCATTCTACAGAAAAATATAAATTCCCATACATGGAGTTTTAAAGGCTGGGGCAGTATTATTTTGAACAATTGACATCTCTAAAGCACTGAGAAAAGGAAACAAACACGAGAATACTTAAAACATGACAACGGCTTTGTAAAACCAAGCTGCATCATTAACAAAAATGAATAAGTTTTAAAAATTCATTCAACTCTTGGCCAAAGTACCATCATGTTCCTGAGTGGTAGCTTGGGTTTTCTGTTTGTGTGCTCGCTCCTTCATCAGATAACTTTGCTCCTTCTCCAGCTCCAAAAATCTCTTTAGGCTTCATAAGAGAGTCTTTTTTCTTTCTTTTCAGTAAGGTTCAGATACTCATTCATCTTTATTTTTTTTCCTTAAGACTGTCTGGATGAAAATTAGTGTCATAAAAAAAAAATCCCGTTTCTTCTGGTGATGTGTTCGGCCAAATGACAAAATGGCAAGTAAAGGAACAGACCTATTAACAAGTCTTACCTGAGGACAAAAACCAAGCTAACAAAAATTTTATATCCCTGAAGTAAAGCTGAAGTGTTTTGTTTTCACAAATCTCCAACTAAAATTTAGAATTCCCCTCACTCATAAATATAGGCACTATCACAAGAGTGATATTGGCAACAACTGTGATTTTGTGAAGAACAGAAATCATGGATATTTTCGGATCACATTATAATTGTCACTGGTGTCTCAAAATATTGGTTATTCTTTTTTATTTTGATTTTATCTTAATTCCAGTAAGCACACAGTGTTAGATTAGTTTCAAGACTGTTTATTCTTAACGTTTATTTATTTTTGAGAGACAGAGAGAGCATGAACAGGGGAGGGGCAGAGAGAGGGAGACACAGAATCCGAAGCAGGTTCCAGGCTCTGAGCTGTCAGCACAGAGCCCAATGTGGGGCTCGAACTTACAAACCATGAGATCATGACCTGAACTGAAGTTGGATGCTTAACCGACTGAGACACCCAGGCACCCATTAATACTGTTTATTCTTATCTCATCATTAGTTTTTCAATTTCTAGGTCTTACCAAATTTATTGATAAATGTACACATATATTGCTTTATCAAAAAATGTCAAGTATTTTGCTAACTGTATGTAAATGTTTTTTTTCTAATCCTGTTTATTTTATTTTATGCATTGAAAACATTATATAGGCTTTACCAGGTTTCCATGGAGTAAAAATATGGTAAGGACTTCTAAGCTAAAGGAAAGGAAATAAGCAGAACACTTCCTAAAATCTAAAAAGCAGGGGCGGGACTGAACGTCTGCCCCTCCTACCATGCAATATGCCACTGCTTTTCTGTCAAACAACAAAAATCAAAGCCCTGAGATTGCATGACCAACAAAATCTTCCCGTCTCTCAAAGAGGTAATCACTTCAATTTTTAGTAACCGACTGTACATGTTTCTCTCATTAAATAATTTTAAATCATAAATAAATGAGGCCTATTTGGAAAGAGTTCATTATGTAGAAAATAGATCCACAAAAGTAATTCAACCATTTGAGAAAAAAATCTGAACAGAACTGCTAATTTTTTTTTACAATTTTTGTGCAATTCCATTGGTATAACCATGTAAAGGAAGGAATTCTTCCCTTTATCCACAAGTTACAGATGGGTGGGTAGGTAGGTAGGTAGGCAGATAGCATCAAATATATAGTTTTAAGCATCTGTATATCATTAAAGAGAACATTTCATAGGTGTCATGCTGGAAATTAATTTTACTTTTGTCAAGTTATTAGTCATTTTAAAAGGCTATTGTTCAAAAAAAGAAGGATGCATCCCAATACAAGATAAAAACGTGTTAAAATGCATAACAGATACAAAGTACTCCTACATAAAAAATTTTCAAAATAAGTTTATCAACTTTCTTTTCTCAATGTCTCCCAAACTAAAGGAGCCAGACACACAGAGCTTGAATTCCATCTTTGCAGGTATTTGTAGGTTCACTCAGTAGGGATTAACAGTAAATGAGTTAACTATGTGTCAGGCACAGTACCTGAAACTATCAAGGGGATCAAGTCAGGCATAGTAACAACACTCAGAGGTCCCAGTCGAGATCGGCAGATATTACATATTACAAATAATTGGTTAAACACAATTGTTACCGATATTATGAGAGAAAATCACAGGGTGTATATTCTCACTTAATGCTTACAACAACTCCGTGAGATAGGTACTATTATCTTCATTTTGTGGGAAGAAGCGTGAATTCAGAGAGATGGAGTAATTTGCCCCATGTCTTGAAGGGGCCACAGAGCTGCCAGTAGAACAGGGGAGGTTAATACACATAAAATTAGTCATAAAGTAATAGCTTTATATTATGTTAATGTTTACCTTCTTGAGGAAAGAGATCATCTATTCATCTCTGGAGCCATGATGTCTCATACGTGATGGGCAGAACTTAACAAATGAATGACTCTTATAATAAAATAAAACTTGGGACAAATTTAAGTAAGAAATGGAGAATGGAAAAACAGAAAGTATCACACTCCTACATTCTGCCAGGAAGTCAACGACAAGATCGGCAGATGCAGGCTACACATCTTGGAGTTAGGTTCATCCTTAGTTAAAAACAAAACAAAACAAAACAAAACACCCACCATCTGGTTTATAATCAAAGAGGCTATGTATGTGTGGGGGCAGGGAGCTTAGGAAATCTCTGAACCTCCCTCTCCGTTGTTTTATAAACCTAAAACTACTCTAAAAATTGTTTTTAAAGTTTTTAAACAATAAACAAATACATCAACCGACAAAGGAATTTTATATTACTCCCTTGATGAACATCTATTATATGGGGAACCAATACGTTCCATCTTGAACTGTTTGGTTCTAATCTATCGTCACTGAGTCCTAGGATGCTGTTCTGAAGAAGCTTCTGAGTGGGATAAGATGAACAACACTATCACGAGTACCAGACGGAAGAGTGAAAGCACATTTGCCAAAGATGTGCCCTTTTTGTCCACTAACACTCCTGGCACTGTGCTAAGGGTATTGTCCCTTCTCAGGAGAATCTCAGGGTGTAGTGGGAGATAAGGGCAAAGAAACAGGAAAAGTCTGATAGACTGTGACAAATACAGGAATAGAGCCAGTTTGGGATTGTGGGCCAGTCCAGAGAAGGGAGATAAGTGTTCTGGAAGGAAAAATTCGTCACTCAACTTATTAGTTATAATAATAATAACAGTGTACATATAGTGCATGCTTACAATTTGCCCTCTGTTGTCCTAAGCACTTACATGTTTTAATTCATTGAATTCTCTCAAAAACTAGTGAGATGACTGTTATTATGATCCCCATTTCACAAACGAGACAACTGAGCTCTGGATAATATAAGTAATTTGCCCAAAATCAATATGTGATAAGTGGGAAAGTTGGGTGCAAACCCCATATGGTCCAGAACCATAGTTGTTAATCATTAAAATAGGTAAAAAAAAAATGCTCTTTCTGTCCAAGATATGTTTCCTACAGAGATAAGTAAAATTGCTTCAAGAATATTATTTTCCTGGGTAAGAAACAAGTAATTTGGAACTAGAGTGATTAAAGTGTAACCCACGTAACACCATCAGTGAAACTTCAAAAACATGGATCAATTCCATTTACCTACTTTATTTACTGGTGATTTCTTCAAAGAATTCCCTTTTGCTTTTGTTTTTGTTTTCGTTTTCAGAAAGGTTGATACAAACATATAAAGAGTCAAATACAAATTTTGATAGCTGACAAGTTGGAATTGAGTTAACCTCACTAGAAAATTTAGGGCAGGATTACAGGAAAAAATATTATAGGGATGAACAAGTACCAATATCTTGCTTGCCTTTCTCACTTTTCCTGCTAGTTAGCATTCCTTATGTCTGTCTAATGAGATAAAAAACTGTAAATGAAACACAACATGACCCTTGCTTCCATGGAACTTTAACTGGAACAAGGTGACGGTTTTAAGAGTTGTACTCATGAAAAACAGTCTAACTGGGCCTTAAAATCAAGTTCTATTCAGGATTTTAAGAAGCCATTAGCCAGTATTTCTGTCACCCAAAGACATGTAAAGGCCTTCTGTATAAAGGTGGGATGGTGGAATGGTGGAAAGACTAACATGCAGGGATCAGAAACAGAGCTAATATTAATAAACTTGCAAGATTACTAATAGCACATATATTAACTACTTGGCTTTGGACATTTTATACATTCTTTTAAAAATATATTATTTATTCACCACCCAGATTTAACAGGAGTTATTAACATTTGGCCATATTTGCCTTGGATCCTTTTTCTTCTTTTTTTTTTCCCTCCTTCTTTTCTCAATCTCTCTCTCTCTCTGTCTCTCTCTCTTAAGAAATAAGCATCACATAATCATTATTCTCTCTTACTCTGTATGAAATCAGGACTCTTAACTGGAAACGCCCTTAAAATTCAGACATCCAAACCCCGACCCTTATCGTGATAACAGCTACAAAGAACCTTATCCAAACATCAATTCCTTTCATCCGTGCAAGTCCCACAGAGGGAAGTGGGTGACCCAGGTATGCCCATTGTATAGATTAGGTAACAGAGACGAAGAGAGGCTGGGACTAGCTGAAGCTAGTAAGTGACACACGTGTGATTTGAATTCAGCTCTGCATGCCTTCAAAGTCCTTGTTCCTTGCATATGTCTACAGTACACATGAAGAATAACGATATCCATCAGACTTAGCTTCTGCCAAATCTAGGTCCTGTTCATTCCACAGTTATTCAGCATTTATTATCTGCCAGGCACCGTGCAGCCAGTGCCAGTGCCAAGATAAGTAGATTCCATTATTTGATTATTCATCACACCCAAACCCATTGCTGGAGAGAATCCTACTGAGGTTTCCAGGTAGTAGCCCCCAAACACTTGGCGACTGGGATACTCAATGGCTTCTTCAGTCTCCTGCCCCATTTGCCTTGTTACCAGAGCAAGTCTTAGTGATAGGCATATCTTGGACAGTCAATGTTTATAAGACTTATCTCTGATTTCTCATTTCCCATTTCGTTATGGTGACAGAATGTTGGCAGAGTCATTCATTCTACAAATACTTACTTAACACCTCATTTTTCTAGCCACTGTTTTTAAGCTTTGTGGAAGGAATATTTTAAAAAGTCATTTTGTTTGTATTTTAGTGGAGTATGGTAGGCAATAGACAAACAATCAAGTATATGAAATGTCTGGTGTGGAGAAGTGTTAAGGAGTAGAAGCAGGTAGCGTACCAATTGGGTAGTTCAGAAAGGCTTCTCTGATTAGGTTAACATCCCAGCAAGGAACCAGAATGAAATGAGGGCAATAGACATGTTTATATCCACAGGGAGAGAATTTCTAGCACGAGATGTAGCAAGTGCAATGTCCCTGAGTCCGGAGAAGGCTTGCCATGTTCAAGGCCAATGAGGCAGGCTGAGTGGTAAGAGTGAAGGCCATAGAGGATTAGAGGCTGGGTGAGAGAAGATTTTAGATTTTAGTTAGGGAGAAATAAGAAATCAATTGCATTTGTAACATGATATGATTTACAAAAGGTAGGTGGTAGGAATAATTCAGGTGGCCACTTGGGAATTCAGTGGGAGAAAACATTAGATTCTAAGTGACAGACCCATCTTTTTGAGTAGTGTGTCTGTCCAGTAGAGCTTCCGTTTCAAGCCAGAAATTGCCATGTATGGTACACAGAGTGTTAAAGCAGGTCAAGGGGCCACCTACACTGGAATCGCTCAAAGAGCTTCGTAAGCCTGAAGATTTCATGAGACCCACCCAAGATATGATGAACCAAAATTTCTGTGGAACTAAAGAATCTGCATTCCAAACAAGGTGCCCTGGTGATTTATGAGTATAAGAATTTTGCACAACTACTGGAGTCAGGGAAAGCTGAGTAATGAAGAGAATTACCGAACTGAGTTTCAAAGACAGGAAAGAGTCAACCTGCGGGAGAGAATAGAAAGGTAATTATGATGAGGATCCCCCTGAGAGAGGAACCATCATGGACAAAACCCCAGGGGTGTAAAATATCATCTGATAATTGGATTCCTGCATTCTATTTGACACAACTGGAGCAATCTTATTTTTTTGAACTTTTACCCTACATCAGGCATATATGTGGTCTCATTTTAACATCCCAATCACCATGAAGGGAGCTCTAAGAAAGTGAGGGCCAGAGAACCTAAATGGCCCATCCAAGACTACTTGGCTACTAAATGGTAAAGGCATAATTGAATAAAATGTGGTCTAACTCTAAAGCATTTAATCTTAATCGTTACACTGAGGAAAGTCAAATATTCAATTCAGAGAGATAGGAGAACAGATCAGGAGGGGCTGAATATTTCCTATAGGAAGGCAATATTCGAGACAATATTCTAGCTTGCTACTTTACAAACATCATTTCACTTGTCTTCATGACAACACTTTAATTTGTGGTGTTTTGCTATGCTTTACAGGAGAGGAAACTGAGGCATCAGGTAACATGAGTTACTTTACCAAGGCCACTCATTTTTCAACTGGTGAGATAGAGATGTCAACTAAATCCCTCTGATTCTAAAACTTGTGTTCTCACCACCTCTCTATGGCCCATTGTGTTCTCCACACATGGTCAAGTGTACATAGAAAACATATGCCAAAGACAAGTGTATTTTCCTTGCATATACAGAAAACACTTGTCTTGCATTTCCTGTACATGCAGCATATAAAAGCATTTAAAGCTATTAAAACAATAGTGCAACTGACAATACCAAACACTGGCAACAACACACAGCACTTGAATTCTCATATGCTACTGATGGATGTACGTCTTGGAAAACTGCTAAGCAGTATCTACGAAAAGCTAAACAACAAAAAAGAAAATTCCCATTCTACAATCCAGAAATTCTGATTCCTAGGTTTACACCCAACAGGAACGAGTGTCCCTTGCACAAAAACATATGCCAGAGTGTTCAGAGAAGCTTTATTCAAAATGGTCAATCACTTGGAACACCCTCAATGTCCCCCAACAATAAAATGGGTAAAGAAATGGTGGTATAGTCCTGCAATGAAAATACTACATAGCAATAAAAAGAATGAACTACTGGTACGTGTAACAACATGGATGAATCTTACAGATATGATATTTGACAAATGAAGTTAAATAGAAAAGAATTTACATTATATGGTCCCATTCATATGAAGAAAAGGCAAAAGTAATCTATAGTGATAGAAGACAGAATAGTACTGTGGTTACTCTTAGGGCAAAGGTGTTGACTGGGAGTGGGGTGACAGGAGCTGTCTAAGGTGCTGAACATAGTCTATACTTTGATGGGTAGTGGTTACATGGGCATACACAAAAAATTAAATCAATCTGTATGCTTAAGATTTGTGAAACTTATTACACATAAGTAATATCTCAATAAATTTTAATTTAAAACATGGAGGAGCCAATAAAATCCGGCCAGCAGGCTATCAATTATCAACTTCTTATTAAAAATGGGTTCCATCTTAATCAGATCTGTCTTATCCTTTCATCCCCTATACGTGGCACATAGTGGAACTCAACAGGAATTTACATAACAAATGAACACAGGTCTGTGACCATACCCAAGCTCCTACACATCTTCAAGTGCATCCATCCTGGTTCCTCAGATGAAGCATAGACCACGGTGGCAGCAGACCCTGCAGCACAGGAGGTGATAAAACCATCCCCATACCTGGCCATACTTTCATCAGAAGAAATAAACTATAAAACCAAGCAGCAGTTTTTCAGTATGACACAGCAGTATTGCTTGCATTAGGCCAATTTTCCACTTATGACAGCAGTAATAGCACTAAAAGCCAATAAAAGCGGTCTGTTCGTTCAGAGATCGGCTTTTATGGCTTATTCTAAATATTATCAAGTGAATCAAGAGCCGTCATTATAGTGTCTAAAAAGCCTTCATACCTTGTAAGCAAACAGTGTGACTTTGACAAATAATCATTAGTGTGCCTGTGTGAGGCCAGTGCAGGGGGAAAAATCAAATAACTGATATTTCCGTTTACATAAGTCATTAAGGTAATGTTGGTTAGTTTCAGAATAAACAAAATGGACTTCATATGTAAAATGATGTACCATTGCTTTCAACAGTCCCAGCATTTTTTAAAGTCTTATTTCTAGGCAGCTAAGGCTATGAGTGACTTTACTTATTCAAGGCTTCTTGGTCTTTATGCGCATATAAGGAAAGCTCAGTAAAACTGCTGAGGGCTCAGTCAATCACACAGGCTCAACCAATATTTCTCATTTAAAGTAAATCTCAATAATTCTGATCCCACTAATTTCAGATTTTGTGATTATCCATGCATGTCATGCTAAAAATGGCCTGTGTTGTATGGAGTTCCTTAAGAAAAAATAAATAAATCTGGTGAAGACCAAGACATGTTTGCCTTGTTAATGTGAGGATTTTTCCTGGGTTACAGTTGAGAACGTAAACTTTCTGGAGGGTAATTTGCCAAAATTAAAACTGACTAGATCAGTGGATGGCAAACTGTTTTCTGTAATGGGCCAGCTGGTAAATATTTTCAGCTGTAGGGGCGCCTAGGTGGCTCAGTCACTTAAACGTCCGACTACGGCTCAGGTCACGATCTCACTGTCGGTGGGTTCGAGCCCCACGTCGGGCTCTGTGCTGACAGCTCAGAGCCTGGAGCCTGTTTCAGATCCTGTGTCTCCATCTCTCTCTGCCCCCCCCGCCCCAACTCACGCTCTGTCTCCCTCTGTCTCAAAAATAAATAAACATTAAAAAAAAAACTTAAGTATTTTCAGCTGGGTAGGGCATACAGTCTCTGTAGCAACTATCCGACTCCACCGTTGTAATGTGACAGCACAGACAGTACATAAATTTTTAAGTGGGGCTGTGTTTCAATAAAACCATTAATTAAAAAAAAAAGTTTAGGTTATGTTTGACCCATGGTCTATAGTTTACCAAACTCAGCATTAGACTCTAAGATCCATGCAATGGTACTATCTGCTTAACTCACCATGGTATTCCCATGTAGGTGTCCAGTAAAGGGAACGGGTTAGATATTTGGTAAACATTTACTATGTAAATGTTGAATGAATCATGAGCCTTAAAATTCTATATAATTCATTGGTCAGCCACGTCTAGGTGCTACGCCAAGAAAATAATCAGGTGAATACAAATTTTGCTATAAGTACTTGTCACGGTATTTGTTTGAAATAGCAAGACAGGAGAAGTAATGATAATGTCCGACAATGGGGGAGAGGATGAAGAAATATTTATATTAATCAGATAAGATATTAACCACTTATTAAAAATGACATGTAGGGGCGCCTGGGTGGCCCAGTCGGTTAAGCGTCCGACTTCAGCCAGGTCACGATCTCGCGGTCCGTGAGTTCGAGCCCGTCGTCAGGCTCTGGGCTGATGGCTCAGAGCCTGGAGCCTGTTTCCGATTCTGTGTCTCCCTCTCTCTCTGCCCCTCCCCCGTTCATGCTCTGTCTCTCTCTGTCCCAAAAATGAATAAACATTGAAAAAAAAAATTTTAAAAAAATGACATGTAATATTGGAAGAAGAATATTTAACACCACTAAAATATCTTCAAATACATGAAGTAAAAATTGTATTACAATAAAAAACTTTATTCCATTAAATAAATATTTATTGCACACCTACTCTATACCAAACACTATTCTAGACACTGAAATTCAGCGGTAGTAAAACTGGCAAAAATCCTGTCCACATACAGCCTGTATCATACTACCTTAAATAAGTATGATTATCCTGTTTTTCTTAAAAAGATCAAGGGCAAGTATGTATATACGTTGTCATAAAGTTTGAAATGTTCTTCATCAGAATATTTTTCACAATTAATTGTGGGAGAATAAAATCATGGGTAATTTTATCTCCATACTTTGCCTGAAAATATTAATCAAAACTGATTAGGTAACAAAGTGCATCAATTATAAATAATCTGCTTTTAGGTAATTATTGCCTAATTAAACACTCATAGGATACAATACAGATTTTAGAATCTCTTAGCGAAAAAGTCCTTATTTCATATGTAATTTATTTTTATTTACCAGGTCCTTATATAGCACTTATTACACACATACACGTGTGTGCGTGTGTGTGCACGTGCACACACACACACACACACGACACTACTCTAAGTACTTCACAAACATAAACTTCTTTAACCCTTGCATTAACCCTATGAGGTAAGTATTATTATTATCCCTGATTTATGGATGGGGAGACTGAGGCATGAGAGGCTGGATAAGTAACTTGCCTAAGATCACAAAACTAATGAATGGCAAGGCCAGGGTTTAAACTCAAGCTATACGGTTCCAGGGCAATCATCACGAACTATTTGGACACACAATATACACAGCAGATAATAATTTGTTAATATCAGCTTCTCTGTAAGTTAAAATTTCTAACATTTTTATAATTATAAGATCAGCAAGAACCATGAGGTGATGTCTCTGACAACCAGGGGAATTTTTGTTTGGAAGTGAAAAATGACAGCTGCAGACTTCTTTCACCCAGAAAAGGCAGCTTATTTCTGCAGCATGCTTTAGAAGACAAAACATTGAGAATCTTTGTTCTCACAGAAAAGTAGTTTCACGTGGCAATAGATTTTCTTCTCCCTTTTTATATAACTCATTTTATAAACCTGGTAAAAATCTTTACTGGAACTAACCTAGAGTTTAGAGAAGGAGTAATGAGATATTTGGATTTTGAAGTTAAATCACTAGCAATATCTAGTAATTTTTATAACATTCCCTAGTGCATCCTCAATTTACAGGCTCCTGAGTTTGTCAGTCAGTTTAACATTAATTATCTGCCGAAAATACTTTTCAAGCATATCTTCTAACTCCAAGTTGATGAACAATGTCATGAAAAAATTATATATCAGTGCTCATTTCTGTCAGATATTTACTCTATATTTCAAAAGAGTTAAGTTTATCTTATTGAATATGGTGACTCTAAACCTTGTTTCATTTTATCAATCATAATTTATCTGCAATCGGAAACACCAAATGTTATAATCTGAACTGCCTAATCAAACTCCCTGAGACTAAAAAAAAATCTGTTCTCTCCAAACACATTGCATGTGCGTGCAAGCACACACAACACACACACACACACACACACACACACACACACACAGCCATTTTTCCACTGTATTTAGAATATTTATTATAATCTCTTTTTTTCTGAAAGGCCAATTAATTTTGGTATCAAAAGCAAATTCTAGACCTCACTGTACACTTCACTACTGAGTAACTCTGAAAAAAACAGTGTCCTTTAAAAACTATGACCAATTAGCAATGCTTGCCATTGGCACACTCCATCGAGAACGGCAGAGTATATGTGCCACATAGGTCTATGCCTTGCGTATTCCCCCCTCTGACACAATCAAAAAGCTCCCTTAAACCAAAAATAAGACCCTGCACTTCTTTTTTTAAAGTATCTTTGTAACTCAGACTTTACACAAGTATTGACTTTTTCCCAATTAGATGACACTATTGTATTATCTGGAGTTTACTGTTTCACGGAGGATTTTTCTGGAGCATCTCCTGGGTGATGGCAATCATCCTAAAATACTCCTGGAGAGAAACAATTCTGTGATCTCATCCTGAAGCTTTTAAGACTTCCCTTTGGATTAAAGGTCTTAGCATCTCATTTTTAAGAAGAAAAAAGAGGTGATAAGTACTATATAAACACATATTTTCTTTAGAGTAATCTTCAGAGAAATTGTTGAGTCAAGAAAGTTTTAATGAACTAGCTGGGCTTAGCACACTTGTTATTCTACCTCTGGGACCAGCATTCACATCTGCATGAAACCTCATGCATACCTTTCATGTCTCACTGATCACTGGGGTAAATCTTAGATTTGGCAGTCCTCGGGATCTTATTCATCTTAAGACAGCCTTTCTCAGGCAAAACTCAGGCGTCTGGCTGGACTTGCTTTGGCAATAGGTAGGCAGGAGTGTGAGAAGATTATTTGGAGGTGAGGGGGGGATACGATTTTACCTGGACCGCAGGGGCAGGAGTCAGAAAGGCACACGCCTATGAAGGGCTGTTCAGAGAGGTTGCACAGATGTTGCTTGCTAGCTGTCTCTGTACTGGAGTGATCTCTGATCTCTTTTCCATTTCTGTTCCTCCCCAAAGTCTTGGGGAAAGAAAATTCTAACTCAGTGACTCAGGAAATATTCATTTATGCTTGTCGATGAGAATTTAGAGGAAAACATGGAAGAATTTACTTAGAGTAAGGATAAGAGGGTTTCTGCATTCCAGCAACGCTACAGATTCTGTCTAAACTCACAATTCTAAATTCGCTGAGCACTTTTTTTATGAAGTGAAACATGCTCCTACCATACGACGCAGCAAGTTCACCCCTAGGTATCTACCCAAGAGAAATGAAGACCTATGTCCTCAGAAAGACCTGCACATGAACGTTCATAGTAGCTTCCTTCATACAGAAAATATCTAAATTTTCATCACAGGAGATGAGATAAACCAACGGTGGTTAATTCGTATAATGGACTATGCCTCAGCATTACAAACACATGAGTTCAGTAATACGGATGAATCTCAGAAACATTCTGCTGAGTGAAATAAAACAGATACAAAAGGGTACACACTGTATGACTCTACTTCTATGGAATTTGAGAAAAGGCAAATTTAATCTATAGTGACAGAAAGCAGATTACTGGTTTCCTGGGGCTTGTTGGTGGGGGGCATGGTGACTGTAAAGGGGCAGGAGGAAGCATTCTGGGGAGATGGGAATCTTCTGCACCTTGATCATACTGGTGTTTTCATTTGCCAAAACTCCGCCCTGTATTTAGAATAGGTACAGTGCTTTGTCTGTAAATTATACTTCAGTCAAATTGACCAAACTAAATCACAACTCTTGGCTTGTGATGGGGATTATTATACCTTCTTTTTTTTTTTTTTTTTTTTTGTAAAGTGTTCGACTCATCACAGTTTCAACCACTATGATTCAGGACTAGCACATTACTCTGCTGTGCCTTCTCATAGGTTTTCAGGGTAAACAGTCTTGGCACCTGTGATTCAAGACACATCCCTGCCCCTGTCTCTGAGACCTCCTCAGATGGGTCATTTAACGTACTGGGGTCCCAGTTTTCTCAGATGTAAGATGAAGGGAATGGACCAGGCCAAAATTTGCAAACTGGTGGCTTACGGGTCACATGGGGTTAACATTTGCAGGTCTAGTGCAATGTAATCCTTGCAGTGCAATTCTTGTTAAATATTTGATTTAATTACAACCACTTAAAAGTCAGAAAAATTTCATAGAAATTCCAGACTTCTGGCTTCTCTAGAAAAGCAAATATGTGACGGTACTTAATCTGAGTCCCAAATGGCACCAATTAGCTGGAACTGATTAGCCACAACCCTGTTTACCCATGTCTAATATACTCCAGTTAGCCTTGTTTCCTACCTGGCTCTTTTCATTATTTACATACCTGCCTCGCCCCTGGTCATGTTGACTTTGGAAACCCTAAACGAGAATAATGATAAATAACTGGATCCTTAAGATGTAAACAGCTTCCAAGCTTTGATAAATGACCTATGATCTAATTTTAGGGAAGAAATTTTAATGTATTAAAAATTAGTCCTGCAAAGTCACTCACGTATATACACAGAGAAAGCACTCCAAGCTGTGAAATTCCAGTCAGCCTTTTGCAAACACTTGGGTAGGACTAAAGAGCAGCCACACATGTATTAGAGAACGTTTCCATAATTAAAATAGCTCAGGACTTAGACTATGATAGGCAGCCTCTGGTCAACAAGTGAATGAAACAAAACTCAGGCCTGAAACAGATCCTGTATTGACATGTGACTTCTCTGTATTTTTCCTGTTTTGTTTATCATTTTGGGTTCAGGATTAAATATTCTTTATAAAATTATCTTGGAAGGTGCTCTTATTTATGTGGCCTTATTTACTTGTTCTGCTTTGAAATATTTTATGAAGTGCTGGAATTAGCTGTACCTTGGAAATGTGAAAGGACTCATCTGTGAAATCAGCTGGTAATTGAAACTTTAACTGCTTTTCTGAAAGTTGTTAGTCTATCCTGCTTGTCTAAGTATTCCAAATTTAAAAATAGTCTAGAATTTCTAATTTATTTATAAAACTCTGGGGTTTATATTATTATATTTCTCAGAACTTTATCTGTATTCTCAGTGTCTTTCCTTCCCCGGAGGAAAAATAAACTCTTGGATTCATTTATCTTTTTATTCTTGTTCAATTCTTAGTTATGCTTCAATCTGTCTTCCTCCCTTCTCTCTTCCTTAGGATCATTTTCTTTTTCAATTTTCTTGACTTGAATAGTTACCACTTGAGAATAGTAATTTTCCTAAATTTATATTTAACTCATGCTTTCAGGTTGGATATTTACTGTGACTGTCTTTTGTCTTCTAAAAATAGAGTATAATTTTGTTTTGATTTCTTCTTTGTCCTAGTAATAATTTGGAGCATTGTATTTAAACTTTCAATTGGCTGGGCATTTCTTTTTTAAACTGTTGCCATTGATTTCTAATTTTATGTTAGTGTGGTAAAATGCAGCCTGCATGTTTTCTGCTTTTTGGAATTTATTGCTATTTTCTTATGACCTAGTATGTGATAGGTAATTAACTTTCAAATTTTATAAATAGTGGATGTAGTATTCCAAATAAATAATTCCACCTTCTAAGTTTTATTCTCCCAATCTTTATTTTATTTCTGTATAAACATTTGTTTTTTTTTTTAACTTTTGACAGATTGATAAAGGGATATTGAGATTTCCTAGGACAATAGTATTTTTCTAAATTCCCTTTATATTTGACCTTGGTAATATATAGGGAGCTGAAACTTTTTTCTGGTTCAGTGGAGAGTCCTATGTTTTAATTGTTTCTATTGTTAATTATTAATAGTGGGCCTTTTGAGTGTGTGCTTCTGAAAAACTAATTCTCATATATTGAGAATTTATAAATCTATTGATACTAAATGTTTTATAATAATAGTTTAAGTATTTTGGAAATGAAAATATTTCTGAAGCAAATAATTACAAATAAAGTGGACACTTTATGAAGGTACTTCTCTAGAGGAATTGCCAAAATCAACAGCTTTTTTGGTATCAGCTTTAAAACAAACAAACAAACAAACAAACAGGGGAGAGGGATACTAAGAACTTAATGGTTTGAAAAAGAATGCTCAGAAATTAGAACCAATGCTGAACTTCCCAAGTCCACTTTTCAGAAGGTGAATTAATAATGGATTAGTACTCATATCAGATTCCCATTTTTATTTAACATAATTTTTCCCTTAAACAACAACTTAGCTCTCACCTGGTGAGAGTCTTTACCTTAAATGGTGTGCCACGCAGCTGCCATGAAAATACTATTTAAAAAAAAGTCTGTATTAGAGATTAGAGTCCACCATCCTAAAAAGTGAGACCACATTATTTTAGAACATGATAGAAATAGAAACACCTCCACGATACTAAGATGCATCCATCAGTTCTGTTTTCATTTGTCCTTCATAAAAATGAAGCTTCCTTCAGTATCTGAGAAATATGGGGTAATTAAGTATAAGATCATTACATAATTGATCGGAGAAAATTTATAAATTGGTTTATAATTGACACTCTTTTCTCTATGTCCCCCCCACCCCCCACAAGCCAGCAATTTTGGTGGTGACCCAAATTAATTTACTGACACAACATTTCTCAGAAGGAAGCTACAATGGGTCATTCATGAGAGCTTGGATAAGAAAAACTGAGAGGCGAATGTTGACAGTGTTCACCCAAGCATGGCCATATGTGAAGGCTTCTCCGCCAAAAGCCTCCAATATCTTATCCCACTGCCAGATCATGCCTCTTACAAG
Organism: Prionailurus bengalensis; assembly: GCF_016509475.1. Classification (NCBI taxonomy): domain Eukaryota; kingdom Metazoa; phylum Chordata; class Mammalia; order Carnivora; family Felidae; genus Prionailurus; species Prionailurus bengalensis. The sequence goes on along the minus strand of NC_057348.1, from coordinate 37,586,888 downwards.
GTTGGATGCATAAGATCAGTGTTCCCAAACTTCTACCTTAAAGATTTTTTTGACATACTCATGTAACATCTGGACGGATATTTACTAATTTGCTTTAAAATGGATTCATGTTTCAAAACTTAAATAAATATATATTAAATTATAATTTTTTAATGTTTATTTATTTTTTAGAGTGACGGAGACAGAATGCAAGTGGGTTGGGGCAGAGAGGGAGGCACAGAATCTGAAGCAGGCTCCAGGCTCCGAGCTGTCAGCACAGAGCCTGACGCGGGGCTCGATCTCACGAGCTACGAGATCATGACCTGAGCCGAAGTCCGACGCTCAACTGACTGAGCCACCCAGGCGCCCCAAAATAAATATACTTTAAAAGAAACTATATAATTCCATGATAAGTAAAACAGCAAAGTAGTTATAGTTGCCATAAAATGCTTACATAAAAAACAACTACCATTTAAACAGAATATCATTTAACTTTATAAATTAAAATTTTGACATTACATATAAACAGTTGAATATAATAAATGATGTAATTGACTTATAAAAATGCACAGCTAAAAATAAGTTCCTCGATGAAAAGAACAGAAAAGTTTACACATACTTGGTAAAGGGACATTCTGTTTAAGGCTACTTAACTGAAATCAAAGATACCAAAAACAAATAAATGTAAGAGCCCTTCTTGTTCGATAAACTTTTGGTTCAAAAGACAAACAAATCTCACATTCTCTTTTTCTTCTAAAAATGCCTACTCATTTTGAAAGGTCCAAAGGATACTATGGAAAATGTCCCTCATCCACTTAATACTGTTATTCCACTTGAGAAAAATACCAATGAAGCACCTTGATCATGTCTTTCCAGTGTCTCCACATTATGTGCCAATATCTTTAGGGAGCTTTTTAGATGAGTTTAAAGTCAGGCTGTGCAGAGGAAGGAAAAAGCTTTTGTTATTTGTGTACTGGTTAATGAACGAATAAGTTTAATGCATTTTTATCAGGTCTCAGGGGGTAATGCCTCTGATGCAGAATAAAATAATAATGCTATCATTTACTCATTAGACACTCATTAGAAATAAGGCATTGTGTTTAAACACACCTCATTTAAATTTCACAATAACTACAAGATATAGGTACTATAATTATCCCCACTATAAACCCAAGGATACTTTCCAAAATTGACCTAAGGCCATGAACACATGGCGATTATTTCAACTCCAGAGCTATGCTCCTAACTACTGCCTTCAGCTGAATCATATTTGAAGGCTACAATTCTTCCTGATTGTTCCCAAGCCCTCTGAACAAATGGATGCAGTTAGGGGCCCTTCTATGTACAGGGATCCAGGGACTACTGTTTCTAACTACATTCCCTCTTGATGGTTCAATCTCACCCTAAAAGTCACAAGATGGGTGGGAACTTTCATTTATGAACTATGTATTAATGTGTGTGTGCAGAGTGTTGAGGTGAGATGGCATGAAGCAGGTCTGAGGGGAGCTGGGGTGGTGTTCATTTAAGTTCCAAAGTCAAAAGAGATGCCTGATTTCTCTGTTCACTCTTTCTTCCTTCACTTCTAGTACAAAACCTATACCCTATCCTGATATTGCCTAGAATCAGTGAGAAAAATGTCACACTTTGGGAATACTTAACTAGGTCAGTTTTCCTACCTTCTTCATCCAGATAATTCTTATTAACCCTTTATATCTCAACTTAAATATGATGTTCCCAGAGACCTTTATCTGAATCTGACTAGCTTACTTTATTTTCTTCCTTGATACACAGATCCCAAGAGTTCCCACAACTCTTTATACATTCCCTATCATGAGATTTATATACTGCTGTTGCTCCTTGTCTAATGTTTGCCCAAGAATTCTGACAGCATGAGACGGCATCTGCCTTGTTTACTGCATTCAGCAAAGTAAATGGCATATTATAGGTGGTCAATAAATATTTGTAATGAGGGACACAATGTATGGCTAGCTACTATTTGATTCACCTAATTCATTTTGCTTAAATTCCATGCTCATAAATGAGTCTTCAGATTGTGTCTCCTACAGGGAGACAATGCACAGGTCATGTATACTCAGGCACTTTGATCCTTATGATTGGTCTGTAAATTAACAAACTGAAATTCAGTTCTTAGACATTCGCCTGATGAGCGTATTGCTGTGAGTAGGTCCCGGAAGAATAAATCCACGCTTAGAACATTAAACAAATGCACATTCCTAAGAATGTAAAGATGATGAAGTCCTGCACTATGAAAAATTACAAAATAAACTTAACCAAAGAGACAATTCATATCCCCCTGACAATACCAAGGCCTTTAAGAGGTCAAGGCATGTCAAGAGAGTCTCGAACCACTGCCATTTTTTTCCTAAGGCAATCTACATTTTTTTTAAATGAAGAAATACCAAGACCTTGTTGAAAAATCTATGCTATATTTTAAATATTTATATTTTTAATCACTTTCAAAGTAATGCTTTATTTACAGAGATAAAATGCAAAATGATTGTGCTAGCCACAAGATAATTACAGAATTTTAAAAGTAATAATAATTCATAGCAAACTCACTGCTCCCAGACATGAGGATATATGAGGATCCGAATCCCATAATGAACGAATAAGTTTAATGCATTTTTATCAGGTCTAATATTCACAACTAAAAAAACTGGACAAAATATAGGAAATCACTATTTTAGATATTGGATGACAGGAATTTCATGACTTTGATCCCCTGGAGAAAAAAAACAAAGTCAACCCTGCCATTATCCAGACCTTCTGTTTGCGGATAGTTTCTGGACTGCAGTATAGAAAGGGGAACCCATATGGAGCCAGATAATGTCAGTGAGTTGAGGAACTGCAGATTGAAGATGGGAAATCCAAAAAGGATAGAATTTGTAGGGCAGAGGGCCCAAAATGAGGGAGTTATGCAGAGAAATATTTGAGAAATGTGTATAGGAGTCCATTGAGGCATACTGTTTATATGGGTAGGGGGGAAACTCCATGACGTTAGGCATCACAAACTTTCTGGGAGAGAACAATTAATAGAGATCTGAAAGCCAAACATTTTCAAGAAATTACATATAGGCTGAGAATTATTTGAATTTCTACCAGGCAAAGTGGTAAAACCTCTGTGAACACATGGACATTCAGGAAAGACTCCAGGAGGGCCACATCTTAGAAGAAGGGCAAATCTAACCCTAGAGTAAATATTACTATAGGTTTAGCAAAAAGGAACTTAAAACCAAAACTTAGAAGAATTACACTGATCACAATTAATTTAACTGCCACTAGAACAAGTCTAACACACCTAGAGGGATATAAAAATACTCAGACCTTGATAACACTAAATTTACAATGTCCAGCATAAAATAAAAATTACTAGGCATGAGAAGAAGCAGGTGATCCATAACCAGAAGGAAAAGTCAGTTGATTAAAACAATCATAAATGACAAATATAATGGATTTTACAGTCAAGGGAGTTGAAACAATTAAAATAAAGCTGTTTCATATACTCAAAGATTAAAGGAAAACATAAATGTAATTAGGAAAGAAATAAATTGCAGAGAAATAAAACCAAATGAGATATCTAGAGGTGAAAAATACAAAACCTACAATGAAGAGTTCATTGATGTAATTACCAGTAGATTAGGCACTGAAGAAAAAAAGCGTAATGAACTTGAAAATGTACCAATAGAAGCTATAGAAAGCCAAGCACAGAGAAAAAATACTGAAAACTAAAACCAAGCCTTATTGACCAACAGGACAAATCAAGCAGGCTTACAGAAGTGTAACTGGAATTACAAAGGAGAGGAGAGAGTTGAGAGACAGAAAAAGTCTTTGAAGAAATAATAACTAAAGATTTTCCAATTTGATAAAAACTATCCAGTCACAAATCCGAGAATCTCAAATAACCCTGAGCAGGATTAACGCAATGCATGCACAAATCATAAAATCCAGTTATGGGACACAGCGTAAAACTGCAGAGTGACTGAATGTCTACTTGTTTTGAACCCAGTGGTACATCTTTATTTATGTGTCACGTTTCATCTTATTTAGAAATAACTTTTAAGTAATTTTATTTAACAGTAAATAAGGCCCACATAAAATGATCTTCCAGATTCCTCTAAGCCATCCTCCATGACAAACTCCTCTGCATTTCCTACAAATGCTCTTATTCCATTTTACAGAGAGACTTACTAAGAATGTTTCTACATCTTTTAAAAAGCTTTTATTGAAGTCGCTGTCCATTATGCTGTTGAACAACTTAAATATAAGTAGCTACTTAAATTCCGCTTAAGATTTTTTTCCCTCATCACAGCTTATTTTTTCAGATGATGAGTCTTAACAATGCATCATTTTCCACTTTGCTTTGGCCCCTAGGAATCTCAGAGGCACGTTTTATTCTGAGCCCTGGTACCTATTTTCAGTCTAAAGTTCCTGGTATAACTACTTACCCATTCCCACTCTTTCCTCATATGGTTCTTTCATCTTTATTTGACGGTTCTATTAGAAGTAGAAATTGCTGAAAGTGAAGAAAGCTCATTCAATATGATTTTATATAAACAGCTTCCATTCATTGAACTCCTCCATGCACTAAGCACCGTGCTGAGGACTTTACATGCACTATTTCATTAATCCTCATAGAGACACTGTCAGTGGTATTATTTCTCTGTAATCCAGATGAAGTAAAATAGGCCTTTGAGAAGTTAGGTACTTCCCAAGGTCGCAGGACTCAAACTTATTTTGAATGATGGACTGATTCAATGGTCATGCTTTCAAAAACTATCTTAGCCAGTCTCTGTACATTCTGGGTGCTTGAGTGTAACAATCGCAAAACATTAGGGATGATGGAGCATCAATACCAAGAGAAGAAGATTCGAAACTACATTAACATTCAGAAGGTAGTGAATGAAGCAAGAAAAATACAGTCACAGCCATCAAGGGAAGCTGCATCTGAAATACAGAAAGGTCACAGCTAATGGAGTGAAGTGACTGAGGTTTCAGATCTAGAATATGTGTATTCACATGCACTTTTTGCAAGGAGAGGTGTTAGAATATGATGAAGCGACAAATCAACAGAACAGCCAGAAAAAAGGTACACCGTACTGACTCCCTTCACTTAAAAGCAATAGTCATGCTTTTGATTTTAAGAATCTAGGATTGACTCATGTGCGTGATTTAAAGCTTTGAGCGTCTAAGATTTTTGAGTTAATTTCAAACTGTGCAAAGAGGACTAAACTGAAATACACTATTTTTCTGCTCATGGACATCTGATTTTTGTGATTTTGTCCAAAATGAATGGAATTAAACTTTAAATCCAATTCTGAAGTTCTTATATTCTTACTGTTTGAGTAAGATAATTCTGTAAGTTCTGTTTGCCAAAGGGAATTTTTCAAGAGATCTGGAGTCCACAAGTTCTGTAAATGTTATGGCCTTTAGAATTGTGTCCACCCAAAGAGATGTTGAGATATTAGTCCCCAATACTTCAGAATGTAATATTATTTGGAGACAGAAACAGGCAGGCATAATTAGTTAAGATGAGGTCATGCTGGAATACAGTTGGCACCTAATTCCAATATGGTGTCTTGGTAAGAACATGTGAAGATACAGAGACACAGAAGGAGAATGCCATGTGATAACAAGGACAGAGATTGAAGCTATGCATCTGCAATCCAAGGAGCACCAAAGGTGACAAACCACTAGAATCTAGAAGAAGCAAGTTTCAGAGGAAGCAGAGCTCTTCCAACATCATTATTTTGGGTTTCCAGCCACGAGAACTGTGATATAGTCAATCTTTTCTGTTTTATGTCACCTAGTTTGTGATACATTTTTAAGGGCAACCACAGGAAACTAGTACAGGAACCCAATGATACAGACAATACACATAGAGCTTTCAGGTTCAAAGATGATTGGAAAAGAGTAGAAAGGGAAACTGGAGGGAAACATAAAATATATCCAGCAGACAGAGTAATATAGAAAGCCCTTCTTAGCTTTAATTTCTGAGACAGATGTGAATAAAGCAGACAGGTCCTGCCATTCAAGAATTTCTGTACTACTTCTCCTTTTTTCATGTTTATTTATTTTGAGAGAAAGAGATAGAGAAAGTGAGAGAGAGGTGGGGAGGAAGGGGCAGAGAGAGGAGGAGAGAGAGAATCCTAAGCAGGCTCCGCACTGTCAGTGCAGAGCCTGACGCAGGGCTTGATCCCATGAACCGTGAGATCATGAACTGAGCCCAAATCAAGAGTCAGATGCTGAACTGACTGAGCCACAGAAGCACCCCTTTACTACTCCTACCACAACCTGGACCTGAGTGCAAGACTTGACTCATTACTTTCAACTGGTAAATGTCAGTTTTCTTCAAAGATAATGCAAAATTCCAGCCCTTACTCTTCCTTTAACGTTGCCAGCCTTGACTATGAATAGAATACATTCTGGCAAATGGCTAGACTTGGGGCTGTAGACCCGGATAAAGAGCCACATGATAAAGGGCCTTGTCTTCCATAAAAGGTTGCATCTTCCATCTTAGGATGGATATAAAATGGGATATAAAATGAGAGCTCCTGGGAGCCATAGGATAATTTTCAGCAGGAAATGACCTAATACCTACATGCTCTTGATCTAGTTTGTTGGCAGTAACTTCAGGATCTTTTGCTATTTTATCTTTTGCAACTTTCTTTAAATCTTGAGTTGTTTCTCAGCTTTACATTTCAATTTTCATTACAAAAGTGACAAGTTCACTGTTAGAATATGCCCAAAATTTTTTTTAAGAAAAAAAAAATCAACTACAGCTACCCAGGGGCAGCATTTTTATGTGCTTCCTTGTAATTTTCCATTTTATTGGATAAATAACATTGTATTTCTAGTTTCCTGTTTTTCTACTGATGACTGTTTAATAACTTTAAAGTGTTCGGTATTTAAAACAGGCTTAAATGCACACTCATACATAAATATTTAACTGAACAGTTTCTTCTTATTTTCTATAAATTTCCAGTAGCTCAGAGTTGGGTTAGAGCATATGAGTATTTTAAAAGATTGTGCCAATCAGTACTCTGTGTCTACACACAACAGAAATACAAAATTGCTAATTTTAAAATGAGACTCTACTGGCGCTTATGACTGGATACTCTAGAGCTTGGTCTAGAGTTATGGTTGCATCTAGAGTGTGTGTGTGCATGTGTGTCTATGTTTATATGTGTTGTGTGTGTTCTCAAAGAACTTTCTTTGAAAGTACTTAAGAACTTTTCTTTGAGAATATGTAAGTTCTGTGAATATTTAATATTTAAAATTTTGTTTCCATATATGAGTTGCCTTTTTATTTTCTTAATGGTGTCTTCCAAAGAGAAGACAGTTTTAATTGTATCATAATTAAAGTGTGATTTATTCACACAAATAAGTGTGATTTATTCATTGTACTTATAATTCATGCTTTTGGTGTCTTAAGAAATCTTTGCAGGGGTGCCTGGGTGGCTCAGTCGGTTAAGCGTCCAACTTCAGCTCAGGTCATGATCTCACGGTCCGTGACTTCAAGCCCTGTGTCGGGCTCTGTGCTGATAGCTCAGAGCCTGGAGCCTGTTTCAGATTCTGTGTCTCCCTCTTTCTCTCTCCTCCCCTGCTCATGCTCCGTCTCTTTCTTCTCACAAAACAAATAAATGTTAAAAAAAAAAAAGAAATCTTTGCATACCCTGATGTTTGAGCTGCAAAAGTGTGCCATCTATGATTTATTCTAGACAATGACAGTTTCTGCATTTATAACTATAACAAATTTGAGGTTAGTTTTTTTGTGTATCATTTGAGATGAAAAGTTGGGATTTATTTAATCTGTCCATATGAATATCCAGATATTGTAGTACCGATTGTTGAAAAGACTCACCATTTCATTCATTGCATTACCCTGGCATCTTTGTCAAAATCAACCATTTTAGTCAAAAATCAACCATTTAGTAGGCTTCAGTATAAAGGTCTTACACATACATCCTTAAATTTATTTCTCAGTATTTCATGGTTTTTGATGCTACTGTAAGTGACATTTTCTTCAAATTTATTTTTCAATTTCTCTCCTTCCCTCTCCTTTTCTTCCTCCTTTCTTCTTTCCATCTTACAACTCTGCTTGTCTGTGATTATTTTGTCTTCATTGACTTCTGCCACAAATCGATGGTCTTCAAGAGCAAATATGGCCACTGAAAGCCCTAAGCCTATTCCCCTAAAGTTCATCATCCAAAGAGAAGAGGTTATTCCCTGTTAGCTCTATCAATAAATTCCCAAAGAAGTGTCTTCAAAGCGCCCTGATAAAAAGTGGTAAGAATTTGGGAAGAGTTTGCCAAAGAAACCTCTTCTCAATATTGATGGAGGGTGCTGGGAAGACAAAAATCATTGGTAATGAGGTTCTCCACAATAATCATGACATATATTATCAAATTACTTTCTAGAAAAGTTATGCTGGTTTACCCTTTCGTAAACACCGTACAAATATTCTCTTTCCTCTTTCATAATCTATGCCCTATGATGTTTATTTTCACCATGAAATCTCTAAATTTTAGAGTACACACCAGTTATTTTCCCCTCCACTGATGTTGCCTTCTTATTTACTTAACCCACAATTTCCTTGGGTTTCACAGAAGGGACAAGCTTTAATCCATTTCCCAAGGAAATGAAAGCATCTGCTAAAATCCCAGTATCCATCTAAAGAAGTTTATTTAAGCTTCTAGTTGTTAACAAAGGGGAAATAGTCTATCGACTTTGAATTGCAATAGCATATTAGGATATTAAACATGTTAGCAGCTCTTAACTTGAAAGCAAATGATTAATGGGGTAATGTCTCACAGTCAGAATGAACTAAAAGACCAATAATGTCATTGGACCCTTTGCATTGCTTCTTCATACTTCTAAAAAAGAAGGGACATATCCCACAAATTTAGGCTTTCCTGTATAACCGATTATTTAATTTATGGGTGGAAGAGGCAGTGACGTAGGTTTTCCAATATCGTATAAATTTCTTTAAAGTCACCTGAGTTCGAATATACAACCCTTAGAAGAACTAACTGAACAATTGGGTCCCAAGATCCAAGAGTTAATATACTTCCCTAAATTATAATTGGAATCATAAGCTTTGAATAGTTACAACTTACAGTCCACATTCCATCTTAAAGAAACCTTAGAAATCAGTTTATACAAGAGAACATCATAGGAAGGGTTGATAAGGAGGCCAAACCATGCCTTTCAAAGAACCAGTACACTTCTATATGTCCCAGAAAACTTGTAACATAGATACACATTATCTCGATTTGTATAAAGTGGTTTTATTTTCACTAGCAACAATTTATAATATAATTAAGGTTTTAAATTTTCCATCTTAAAATTTTTTTTTCAACATTTATTTATTTTTGGGACAGAGAGAGACAGAGCATGAATGGGGGAGGGGCAGAGAGAGAGGGAGACACAGAATCAGAAACAGGCTCCAGGCTCGGAGCCATCAGCCCAGAGCCTGACGCGGGGCTCGAACTCACGGACCGCGAGATCGTGACCTGGCTGAAGTCGGACGCTTAACCGACTGCGCCACCCAGGTGCCCCTAAATTTTCCATCTTAATTACTAGGACCCATTTTATTTTGTTTTATGTTACTTATTATTTTTTCAATATGAAATTTATTGTCAAATTGGTTTCCATACAGCACCCAGCGCTCCTCCCAACAGATGCCCTCTTCAATACTCATCACCCACCCTCCCCACCCTCCCACCCCCCATCAACCCTCAGATTGTTCTCAGTTTTTAAGACCCTTAAAAACTAGGACCCATTTTAAAGAGTTTCCTTATCATGGAGAAATTCACAGATAAAACTCTTTGACCTGGCTGCTTCCTGACCCATTACTTAGATTACTTAGATCCTGTCCCATTATCTGTACTGAAAATAAATTGGGGGTGGTATTATGACATCTGTAAATTAGCTCCATTTTCATGGAGTCAGAAGAGGGGGTACTTCCTGATTCTAAAGAATGCATTTTTAAAATTTCACTAATTCTCTAGGCAGTAAAGTTTCGTTTTCTTCATAAAATGTCCAGGATCTACAAATTCCATATAACCAAGGTGCTAGCACACTTTCCAAAGTGACAGAGGCTTCCATCAATGGATGTGCATTGTTCCCTAATTCCCAGTGTGAATTCAGAGGGTACAAAAAGAGTTGAGGAATAGGACACTTGGATGGTCATAAATCACAGAAACAGTACATTCCTGCCCTATCTGCTTGTTATGAACCAAATGTCAAGAACAGCCCACACTCATTTTTGGTCCTTTTATTTGTGTAGTTGTGATGCCTTATACAATTACAAAATATTTCTCATAGTTTTGTTTCACAAAGAAAAATGACCAGTCATTAATATAATCTATTGTTTTTAACATTTATTTACTTTTGAGATACAAGAGAGACAGAGTGTGAACCGCCAAGGGGCAGAGAGAGAGAGGAGACAGAATCTGAAGCAGGCTCCAGGCTTCGAACAGTCAGCACAGAGCCTGATGCAGGACTCAAACCCACATCATGACCTGAGACATCATGACCTGAGCTGAAGTCGGATACTTAACTGACTGAGCCATCCAGGCACCCCAATATAATCTATGTTTAATCTTATAGTTTACTAATACTTTAAATTCCTTTTTCTCTTCTTTGTAATGACCTCTCTCAAAATGACTTCCATGCCACCAAAGGACCAGAATATTTTGATCACTATTTTGATTAATTGAACTGTGTACCTTTAACTGGTCCCTCACCTTTCCATGCATGTCTCTCTTCTTCAAGCTAGTTCCCCATTCATTCCAAAAACTATTACTATAGAGGTGCCTGACTGGTCCAGCTGGTTAAGCTTCCGACTTCCGCTCGGGTCATGACCTCATAGTGTGTGCGTTCAAGCCCCACGTCTGGCTCTGTGCTGACAGCTCAGAGCCTGGAGCCTGCTTCGGATTCTGTGTCTCCCTCTCTCTCTGTCCCTTCCCCGCTTGCCTCCTGTCCCTCTCTATCTCTTAAAAGTGAATAAACGTTAAAAAACTTTTTTAAGTATATTACTATAACACTACAGGAAATAATCTATGTTCTAAGTCTATTACTGGTCGAATGCACAAGAATATTATGAAAACATTAAAGAGAAATGTTAAAGTGGGAAAAAATAGAGACCAGTGCCTATAATAACCTCTAATTTTTTAAATAAAAATGGAGAATGTTACATATGCATAAATCATGCATAGAAGAATATGGAAAATCAATCACAGTTTAACTACTACTAATGACTGGACATCCCCATTGAGGCAGAGTGGATGAGAGATGACAGGACTCCTAATTTCATTTTAGACTCTCAAGATTTTTGATCACTGATTTCAAAGAAGAAAATTGCTTTTCACTTTTTGATTTTTAAGTGCACTACCTCTGCCCCTTCACCATTGGGGAAAATGGACTTTTATTTATTGTTCCAAAGCCTTCTAAGTGAAAACTAATTTTCCCCAATGTTTGGCGGAAGGAAAGCCCAAAAAAGTCTATTTGTCCTTTTATATCCTGTGTATCTAAGGTGGATTATGTTATTTCCATTCATACTCACATCTGTTTATAATAATGTAAAACTTGCATAAACCAAAATAATAATTTAGAATAATTGCACAGATTGCATAAAAATAAGCAATTTTAGAATGTCTGGGATTGAGCGCTTTTTTTTTCTTCAGATTCTTTTAAATAGTCATAAAATATGACTTTAATATATCCATTAAATTCAACAGAATTCAAATAAAGAATTTACAGCTGTTAAAATCATGCAATTTGACACTAATGTTTTATCATTACTATTTAGCATATAATTTTTTAAACCAAAACTAGGTTTTGTTATGTACAATTGCCACGAAAATGTAATATTCTGAAAAGGATATTAAAAATATGTCTGTCTACTAAACACCTGTTATGTGAATCAGACTCTACAGATTAATCTTATTGCTGCATTGTTAACCTCTTTTTTATTCTCTGGAACTACCACTATTATACCAATGATCAGAATAGAAATTCTCCTGGATTTTGTTTTGTTTTGTCTTTGGACATGATTTTGGATTTTTAATATATTTAAATATTGTTATCTCCTGGAGCAGAATTTCTTTTTTCTTTTAGGTATATGTTTTGCACGAGTTGCAACCCCTTCTCTAAATGGGTTATAGCATATGCTGGTTGAAGGTTTTATGTTATCTTGCTCTTTTTCATTTATTTTTTTTTTCTCCTTAGCACTTACAACAATCTGAAATACTCTTCAGTTTACATATTTACCTTCTTTTATGGTATATTTCATGAACTAGGATATTAATTCCATGAAGATTTTTGTTTGTCTTATTTATTATTGTATCCACAGAATCTGTAATAGTTCCTGGTACACAGTGGGTATCCAAAAAAAATTTTTTTTTGAATAAACAAAAGGCAATACAGGGCCTGTATGACAAAACCAGTTGGAGCCCAATGGCTACCTCTTACAAATGGGGCACATGTTCTCCAGTTTACCATGGATGTCACACTCCTATTACCTGGCCCACTTTATTGATTTATGTTCTTTTCCTGGCTTTGCTTAACTTCTGAGATTGTAACTCTTGAATCATACTTCTAACCTATTACTCTCCAACCTATCATAAGTGAACTACTTAACTTAATAATCCATTTGAAAGATATTATTATAATAGCTTATATTATAAGACTTGCCCCCCACTCCCATCACCCATTAAGAAAAGGTCATGTATCAATTCACGAGAGGTTTATGGAACACTGGTATGCCCCACCATACCCCAGCGGTAAATCACAGCATGGGATATATATATGTTAAGCCTAAGTGATATATTGGGTAAGAGTTCTACCCAGACTATGTATCTCCACTTCATAAATTATTTTAGGTTTGCAAAAACATTGTATTTTGTTCTATTTCACCAAGTAACAGTTTTGGGCACTGATCAATTACACATGACGCATAGTTTATTGAAGCTTTTCAAACCTGTATATGCTAAAGTCAAAAGGTATCCTCAAAGCTAGCATAGAGCCAAAAGACTTCATCAAGAACAATGGAGATGTCTTCCCTTAGATCAGCTCCTTCTCACCTATGCAGAATGTGATGTTTTGAAAACACTGATTAAGGAACCAAAACTGGGCCCACTGTATCAGTCAGATATTGTCATAATAATATTGCATAACAAACCACCCAAAAATTTCAAGGGCAGATGACAAAGAGAATTTATTTCTGGTGCAAGCAAGATATGCAGTATCTTTTTATTTTTTTTATTTTTTAGTGTTTATTTATTTTTCGCAGAAAGAATTCGAGTGGGGGTGGGGCAGAGAGAGAGGGAGACAGAGAATCCTAAGCAGGCTCTTCACTATCAGTGCAAAGCCCAACAAGGGACTCAAACGCACTAACCAAGGGATCATGACCTGAGCCAAAGTCAGACACTCAACCAATTGAGTCACCCAGGTGCCCCAAGATATGGAAGTCAGCTGCAGCTGGGTTCATCTAGGCTGGGTGCAGAAGGGCTCAGGTCAAAGTTACAGAATGGGTTCAGGTCTGCTCCACAGGTCTCTCATCAACCTTGGACCAACGACTATTTAGGCATGATATTCTCAATGCAAAAGGTAGGAGCTCCTATTTGCAAGTACACTGCTCTTATTATAGTCTTCATCTTGGCCAAGTGGTGAGACAACACTAAATTCTCCAAACAGAAGCAGGGATGTATACTCCACCCAACAAAAGCCAGAGCAAGGGCCTGCAGAGAAAATGCTATTTGAGGGAGTGAAAAGTTTTGAGAAATCAATCAATCTAATATATCAACTATTATATAAAAGTAGACAGAGACCTGATGCGTCTATATTCTTAGGCCTCAGTATGCAGAGTCAGATCAAATTAAATGCTGGTGGCAGCCTTAGTAAGGCAAGTAAGACGGTTTGTCTTATTTACTATTGTACCCACAGAACCGATAACAGTTCCTGGCACATAGTAGGTGTATCAACATTGTATCAACATTGGCTGGGAAGACTGAAGACTGCAGGTGAATCACTTCACCCCTGGACATTAAGTTCTAAGAACTCAGGTCGTAGAGCTGGCACTCTCCAAAGCCCAGGCCTCTCAAAATCCTGAGACAGCAATAACCACAGAGCCTGAGGAATCATTTGGTCTCCAGAGACGTGGGCAGAAACCACCTTTTTGCAATTTCTCTAATGGAATCACAATCAGCCATGAGGCTGTTGTGGAATAAGTCTCCCCTGGGTATTACAAGTTTGGCTTAATGAATACAATTCAATAGCACCACAGCATAGTCTCTATGTCTTTCCGGCAAGGTGCTTAAATGGTGATTTCACCAAATATTACTTTTAATCAAACCACATTGGGACAGGTCATTATTTTTTAGTTTATCTTTCTCTAGATTAAACTTTACAGAAGATCACTTTTTCAGCCAAACATGCTATATAGTTTTGATATAGCCTTCTTATTATTTGACAATCGGCCCATTAAACCTAGCTTCCTCTGCAAAGAACTGCGTGCTGAAGAAGAAATGCATATGTTTATGTCAATAAATCCAAAGGGAACACAGTATTTTCTTGGTCCCAAACTGCAAGATGCTTCCAGGACAAATGAAGAATTGCCAGTGGAAACTCTGGATATTGGTATTTGGAGTGTAGTGGGGAAGCTGGAAATTTTTGTGAAATCAAAACATACAGTAATTTAAAATTGCACACATTCACAGAACAAACCTTTGCCAAACTGGCTGCTCAGAGACTATTTTTCCACCCAAATAGTTTAATGGCTTTTAAGTATTAGTTGAAAATATTTACCACCAAGTTGAAGGAATGTCCCAGAATTGATTGAATTTGGTTGGAAAACATTCTGAGTTTTTTTTTCCAAAGATTCATTATGAAGAAAAAACAATGTTTTCTTGTCAATAACAATAAAACCTGAAACAGGCTGTGACTTCTTTTCAATGACCTGAAAACTGTCACTGACCTCAATAAAATTACAAGGAATGTATACATCATGGACTAAGCAGAATTAATAAATGAGAAAGATTTGGGGCATTAGCTACACAAGATGAGAAGAATTAAGAGACCCAACTGAAGAAGTTGCAAGAAAGTGCTAAAACTTCAAATCGCTCAAAATATGTATTGAACAGAGGAAATTAACCAGCAACAAATTGGAGGGAAAAATCCCTTGGCTTAAAAAACGAAATAGAAGAAGGGACATAAAATTTGCAGAACCTAATCATTCCCTTTGTTTAAAAACAACAATTTAAGAATAAAAGAAAAAAAACCAAAGCCAGAAGTTCTGTCTTGACTTTCAAATGAAATAGTTCAACATTAGCTGGACTAGTAGATCTAATTATGTGCTATAACATAAGCCACTTGGTGTACTGTTCTTTTTTTTTTTTTTTTTTTTTTTTTTTTTTTTTTTTTTTTTTTTTTTTTTTTGCCAGAAAAACACTCCAGCCCCCTCAGGAATGTTTTTCATTAGAGTTAGCAAATAAAGGAATTTTAGTTCTTTATTTTATGACCACTGGCATCGGTGGTTACAATTTAAATAACTACCGTATCTTAGCAACTCTAATCTTAACAAAATAAATACAGCAAGGAGCAAACAGGCTCCATGCCACACTAGTGTCTCATCAACATCCAAAAAAGGGAAAGGGGGAAATAACGGAGGATGACTCTCATCGTGCTGGTACTCTGGGCTTGGCAGCTTTCCTGTGGCCAAAAACATTACATTTCTTTCCATTTTCACAGCAGGGGCACCTGCAGTGATACATTTTTTTTTAATTCACTTAGACCTACAGGGGCAGGCATGAAAGAGAGAGAGGATAGGGTGATTAATCAAAAAAGAAAGATGTAAAGGGAAAAATTGAAACCTAATTATTTTCTTCCCCCTTTTCTTTTGGGACATGGTTGTGACAACAATGGTTGCATCTGGTAGTTGTCTCCTACAATGCATCTAAACCAATGCTCATACTTGGGCAACATGATAAGTTCCTTCCCTTAAACACGAAAGGCTGAAGTAGCAACAAATTATGACTAAAATAAGAAAGAAGTCTTTAAACAAATCTTGAGTGAGTGAAAGAATGAAACCTGTTCTGTTCTTTCAAACCGGGTAGGAAATATCAAAGACACAAAGCTTTTGAAACCACTTCCTACCTAAAGTGTGGCTGATGTAAATGAAACCCTTGTTCTATTTGATCTAACCACACACACCAGTCTGAAGTCAACCTGAGGCTATGCATTTTACAGAGAAGATCAGGAACTCTGTGGTTTGATGGGCTTGAAGAGGGACCTCCATACCATGATTTTCTAGCTATGGGAACTTCTAGCAGTGCATTTAACATTTCTGGTATTCAGTTTCTTCTTTAGCCAAATGGGATAAAACTCCACAGGGGGAAAAAAACATGACTGTGATGTTGCCCACTGGCATAATATATGTAAAACCACCTAGTCCATTTCCTTATAAGTTGATTTATCATCCAAAAAGTTAATTCACTTTCTTTCTCTTGATTTTCTTTCATCTGAGTCATAGAGGTTACCATCAGCAAACATCACAAATGGCACCCAACTCAGTACAATCCTGTTTTATTTTAGCCAGGTTTATCACCACTCTCCAGAATGTTCAGCTATTGAATGCTGTGATTCATTGACTTTTGAATTTGTTACATCCTACTCATCTCTAATTACAAACTGACACATCGCTTAAGCTTTCATTACCTCTTGCCTGGACTATTGATTGTAAGAGCCTAAACATTGCTCTTCTGACCTAATCTTGTCCCTTCCAATCTGCTTCCAGGATTCCCTTTCTAAATTTGACCATTTTCCTGCTTTAAATTCTCCTTTTTATGATGCTCAAGACCTCCAAGTTCTGAGTTATGCCTCTTTCTCGAGTCCTGTTTTCTGGAATTCTTACTACACTGAACTTTACTCTTGTTTCCAGGAGAAACAAGTTGTCTCCTTTTGATGCTGCTTCCTAAGTCAAAACTCTGGTACACAAAATGGTTTTTGTAACTTTTTTGGCCAGTTGATAAATTCTTTCTGAACCAAATTCAAGCATTATCTCCCTAGTGAAGACACTCCTGCAATTGCATTATAAGGTTGATAACATTCTGTGTCAGACCATGTCTGTATAAGATTCTATGTCTTTTATAAATTTTTTTTAACGTTTATTTATTTTTGAGACAGAGAGAGACACAGCATGAACGGGGAAGGGGCAGAGAGAGAGGGAGACACAGAATCAGAAGCAGGCTCCAGGCTCTGAGCCATCAGCCCAGAGCCCGACGCGGGGCTCGAACTCACGGACCGCGAGATCGTGACCTGAGCTGAAGTCGGACGCTCAACCGACTGAGCCACCCAGGCGCCCCTAAGATTCTATGTCTTTAGCACACTTCATTGCAATATGCTGCAATCATTTGCTTCCTTGTATATCTTCCCCATTAGGCCATGAGTCAAAGAGTCCTGAGATCATGAGGTACCTGGCTGGCTTAGTCGCTAGAACATGTGACTCTTGATCTTGGAGTTGTGAGTTTGAGCCCCACATTGGATGTAGAGATTACTTACAAAATAAGTAAAAATTGAAAATTGAAAAAACAACAACAAAGAGTCCTGAGGTCAGAGATATGGTTTAGAATTCCCATTATCTGGGGGGAAAAGTGCCTGACTATAGAAGATGCTTAATAAATGTTAGTCCATCTCCTCCATCAGTCTTCTCCCTAGGCTTTAGGTAATAAAAAGATGGGTTTAATTGGCTTCTTTGGACTTGTAGTTTGATTATCTTAACTTTATTAATGTAATGTCTAAGCTAATCTTAAAAAAAGAGTAAGCTTCCCTGCAACACACACACACACACACACACACACACACACACACACACCAGAAACTTACACTGAAAAAAAAAAACAACCTAGAGATTTGATGTTATTTTTGTGCTTGATGAATACCTCTGGTTTCCGCTTTTCTGATAACCATAATCCTATTCCTTGTGTTTGTAATCTTGAATTGTCTTTAAGGATCTATCTCACTCTGCTTCTTGTTACCCTTACTGTACGCCTCTCTCACTTTATACTGTATTTCTTTAGGAAATATCCATAGCACGTTTACAATAAAAACAAAATCAATAATAATGATGATAGGGATGAAAAGACTTACTGTTTGCTATTAAAGCATCATAAAATTTCAAATTTTTAAAGAGATGTAATGTTACAATTTTAACACAACAGAGTTGCACCTTGGGTCTATGCTTCCAAAGTTAGTTCAGTACCTAAGATAAAAATTCTATATACTTAAAGTCCTCTGAGAAAATTCTTAACTCCTTCCTATAATAGATAATATACATTCCACAATAAAGAATAGATATGAAGTGCACAAGAGTATACTTAAATATCTTAAGTTTAATGTTTCTATAATATACCTTTCCTGGTGGGGTTAAAAACATACCTCACTAATTCTCCCCATCTCCAGGAGAATGACCATTAACCATCCAGACCTAATCTAGTCCCATCCTTGTAAGAAATACTGCCAGAGAAATACTGCCTATACCTCACTGCTGTATCAGTATGACATTTCACGCTGTGTATGTTGAAGAATATCTCAAAATAGAAATTAAGATGTAGAGAGAAAATTATCATTAAGTCTGAAAAGGAGGAAAAGGAGAGAAGTTTAGAAGAAAGGAGAGAAAATAAATTCAATGGTCAGAGAATAAATTTATTGAAGCAATATGGATTGAGCTCCTACCGTCTGCTTGGGATCATAATTTGTTCTCAGGAAAATAAATTTTAAAGTATTGTTTATCCTTTATGGGCAGTCAAGGAGACAGATAGGCATGCAGCAATTATTATGATATATCCTGAGCCTTATATTGTTCAAACGTATTCTTTCCAGGAACTATACTCACAGCTTTTAGCAAAGTCATGTCTGAATCTAATATTATGAATTACTATTCTGTAAGGAGGAGAAGAGTTTTACAAACTTTTAAGTTGGTGAGTTTAAGAATAACAAAAAGATAAAAGGCTATTTTTTTCTCTAAAAACTTTCTTTACCCCAATTATAAAACACTTTCTGAAGAGTACACAAAGCCCTGTTTTTATAGTTAGGCTTGCCAGATTAAATAGAGAATGCCTCGCTCAATTTACATTTCATATAAATAAGGCAATTTTTAAAATATTAAGTATGTACTACATACTGCATGGGACATACTTCTACAAAAACTTATGCATTGTTTGCCTGAAATTCAAATTTAACTGAGCATCCTGTAATTTTATTTGTTAAATCTGATAACCCTATATTTAGGGGTGCCCATCCAGTCATCAGGCTCTTCCCTCTCAGTTTACTGTGTGTGGTTTTAACGGAAACAATGGATCCCACGGTGATACAAAGCAGCCTACTTGCCCTTGTGTTTACAACAGCACTGTTTTTCAAGTATGCAGATTCAGACAACTATGTTCCCTGCTTACTTTCCTAAACTGCTTCTGGTTTGTCACACAGGTAACAAAGCGTGACCTTTATCCTTTTCTTCTTCCTGAAGAAAACAAATTTTCTAGAGGGGTAAAAATTTCAAAAATTAAAAATGACTATGAACTACTCCAGAATCCTAAGCCTGTCAATGCTTTGTGCTTTTAAACAGTTGCCATGGTTTACCCCAGAAGCATCTGCATATTTCTGTGGGTTTTTTCACGGTGTGTAGTGAACTTTGATATCTTTGGGGAATAAAAGAAGTCTTTATCTACACATATATATTTAACAATGCAAGTTATTGTTATATAAATGTAGGCTGTTGTCAATTTCAGCTCCCTGCCATATCAGAAGAACAAAGCAGGCAGGAGGAGCAAGGAGATGATCTAATATGCCTACGCTAATAACAAAGCCAGTGTCCTAAATTGGCAATGGCAGCCCTCTTCTGCGGAGATTGTTTTTAACACCAGCAGTAGACATTTAAAAAAAATTGGATGGTGACAGGAAGAGTACATTTTAAATTGTCAACCTTCATGATGTCCTTTTGAAGAATAGCAATTACATAACTCAGGGAGCTTTATTTTGCATTTGAAAAAAATATATATATAAAGCAGTTTGCAGTGTTATGCAAGACTCCATATTCAGAATTCTTTGCGGAAATCAAAGTTACTTTTTCTTTACTATCATCTTTTGTCCTTTTATTACTCAATTGTTAGTTAAGGTTGAAATCAATATTAAGTATTAGTACAAAATTAAAACTGTTTTCCAGTTAATTTATTAACAAAATTACTTGAAGAAGCTGTCAGCCATATGGCATTTCTTAATCATATTTGAGGTCCAGTTTCTAATTTTCTCAGGGTCACCCACCTTTCTTCATCTCTATGGTATTAAACGAGTTTGCTAATAATATTGTAAAATGTTATGAAAGTTTTAAGTTGCATCCTCTTAAGCCGTGAGAGAAAAATGTTATGCAAAAGTAATTTTATATCACTAAAATGTCATTTGGTCTTTTTTTCTAATTCTCTTCTTCTTTTGAAATAATTTTAGCAAAAAAAAAAAACTCTTAGAAAAATACAGACTTAATACCAAGAGAAACGTATTGCAAGTACCCTAAATAGTTAATGTATTTTCTAAATGAATGATTTAAAATAGCTATTAAAGGAGAGGAAATGAGCTTAGGTTTCTAGTAATGACTTCTCCTCTTCAAAATGAAATCTGTAAATCCCTGATTGCAATTCCAAATCCCCAAAGGACCAACAGTTCTGGGACCAGGGCTCACTGGCTTTATGTCTAATAGCACCAGATAAGTAGCATGATTTTTATATATGTAATTTGGGAGAATATTCAGAATTTATAGACCTGGAGACAATTTATGAATGAATTTCCTTTTTAAAGTACATTATTCTAAAAATCAACTTTTCCACCCAAATGGTAAGCAGAGCACATAGGAATGTGAGAGGCATGGATATATACGTACAGAGACATATGTATATGTATTTATATATGCATGCACACACATGCACAAAATATAAGTAGCATCTTATTCATAAGAGCATAATGATTCAGGCTGTGATTGTTAATAAAAATGCATTTCTAACCATCAACTTTGAGTCTATTATTCGAAGTTAATTGCATTTGCCCTAAAGAGACTTACAGCTGGCTGCCAGCCTGTTTGTGTCAGTTCCATTTTATCCATCAGTCAATCTTGTCTTGTTATATCCCATATATTGATCAAATAGATTTGTTAGCATACCTCCACCGCTTTCACAGCATTTAAAAAACTAAAGAATAATCTCAATACGATAATCAGATGAGTGTGACTACTTCATTCGTTTGCGTGTTATCTTCATCACAATTTCAGTGGCAAATAGATGCCCTTTGGAGAGGCCCATAAGACTGCCATTAAAGTACAACAGAGGCAACACTCTAGGAGGCACTGAGAAAAACTGAAACAAGAGTTAAATGCGTAAGTCTCCACTGCAGTGGTGAGTGGCATCCAGCTTTTCAGGGGGAACAGAGGTTACTCCTCGTGGTAAACATGAATTCTCTACCGGAGTGCATCACAGAGGAGAGAGCATCTTGTTAAAATTCGTCCTCCGAAGAGGTGTATTATTAGGTGGTGAAGTGGATTAAAGAAATAAATGGGCACCATGTTCCCATTTGCACCAAAGAAAACCAGGGAGGGGGACGGAAGAGCAGAGAGGTTAGGGTAGAAAAGTAGTTAAGGTGGAAAATCTGAGAAGAATTAGAATCTTCCCTATGTGAGTCAAGTTGCTTAGAGGGGAGATAAAAGGCATCACAGGGTGAGGAGATAATTAGCAGATCAGAAGCAAAGCAGTTAAAAGGTGACCCTTACCTCCTCTGTTACTCAGTCTAAGAAACTATAGACAATTATTACAGTATTTTCTCCAGGGATGTGTGATACAGTTCCTCCAAATATCCTCCAAGATACAAAGCTCTCTCGGCATTGTCATTGCGTTGCTTGAGTTCAGTGCTTTTTATGGAAAATCCTTTACATCACGCCAGCCTTGTCTTTCAACCTTGCTTTAGATCAGTGATTCTCAAATGGGGTGATTTCACACCCCCCCCCAGGGGACATTAGGAACACATGGAGGCATTGGGGGAAGGTGCTATAGGCATCTGGGGGGTGGAGGCCAGGGATGCTGCTACAGAGCCCACCCTGCACAGGGCGGTCCCCCCCAACCCAGAATGATCCTGCCCCAAATGACAATAGTGCTGAAGTTAAGAAACCCTGCTTTCTCGATGGATGACTGAAATGTACTTAAAGCTAAAAAACAAAACTACATCACAGTTCAGCAACAGTGCGGTGAGTAGGATTTAAGCAACTCTGAGAAGGCACAGAGCAGGAGAGCCGCCGCACAAAGAATTTCACACTTGCCTATTAAATAATACAATTCATTACCTAGACCCCAGGAACAGTTGAGCAAAATGCAACCCCAATTTTGAGCAGAACAAAGAAAAATGAAAATCATTGCCTGATAGAAGACATTTCAAAGACCTCCAAGACAAACCAACTGAAAAATCCCCCATAAAAAGACTCAGCAAGAAAATTGTGTCACAGTCCCTAATCCTCAACAGACCTTAACAAGATGCTCATGAGCCAAAGACTCATGTCTGCAGAAGACAAAAGACAGAGGAAGCAATGCGGTCTAGGGAAGGATTATCATTAAGAGGCAGGAGAAAGATAAAACAGATTCCTCAACCTTACAATTAGGATTCCTAAAAATAATAACCAGAGACATGCTAGAAACCGTGTCACGATAACTGTTATAGCTTTCTGCTCCTGGGGAAATTAATATTTAGGTGAGGTCTGGAGCAATATTTTTAAAACCTTTATTTCTGATGGATGCTTTTTTACCCCACCTGACCAGACACTCCTGTCACCAAACCACTCCCTGGCACAGATGGCCAAGACATTTGCTTTTTCAAATACTCCATATTTCCACAGCCACCCACCAGACAAAAATTAGATTACCAATGCTTGTGTAAACTTTCCAAGCTCTGACACAATAAGATTCCAGGAAATGTACATGCACAGCTAAAAGCAGCATTATACATAATGCACTGTAATTCCAACAGACAAGTTGCTATCTTCGATAGATATACACATTTTCCATGCCAAACACATGAACGTCAATACATTTTTCTCAAGTTAAAATGGAAACCATTTAACAGATATAATGGGCACAATGAATTTCATTTTGCATTACTAATGAAGCAGCAGCGAAGGAGGGAAGCTTTGGCAAGGATTGCAATGGGACCAAGAAAAACAGGAAACAACTTAGAAGCTGTCATTGGTGTCCAAGTTATTGCCCCAAAGCATGGTCATGGAACCCAGGGGATACTGAAATTTCATATTCTCAAAAATATAATTCCACCTAAACAAATTTTCTGCTTACGGGGGGAAAAGGTTTAAAAAATGGACAGAATAGTTCGCTGCATTTATGCAAAAAGACCCAGAGAGCGTCCCCTGGTATTTTTCCCTCCATTCCTGAAGAGATGTTACACTCTATTCAGGAGTCTAAAGGAGATGCATATCCCACGAGACGCTTTTTCCTCACTGTTATAAAAATGTCAAAAACAGCAATACATATCATTGGCTCTTACCTGTATCTCAAGTCTTACTGGCATCTTACTTTATGAAGTCATTGCACACGGAAGGTTTGTGTGTGTGTGCTATCTACTAGATTTGGGTAATAAACTCTAAAGCCCTAAACAAATGTTATTATGCAGTTTAGAATGAAGGTTTTGAGCACAGGGTTATTGGAATCAGGCAAATCTCAATTCTAGGCCCATCGCCACGGCTTATGAACTGAGTGAGCTTGGGTAACTGACTCGGGCAAAGTTTCGGTTTTTCCATCTGTAAAATGGGTACATGTTCCCCATGTTAATCATTTTTAAGAAGGAAGAAATGGGCCATGTGGGTAAAGCATTAGGTATCTTAATGTCTAGCGGCAGCAGGGACATGACTCAATACTCCGGCCTCTCCTGGGTTCAAATCCCTGCTACCACAGCTGTCTGGCTCTGTGAGTTTTGGTTAGTCAGCCACACTAAATCTCAGTTTCCTCATCTCTGAAACGAGGATAGGAATAGTAACAATTACTTCTAGGATTGTTATGAGGACTGAAATCATAAAAATAAAGGGCTTTGCAGTTCCTTACATAAAGCTCATTACATTTTAATCATAATCATTCTTCCTCTCATATTTACAAAGGGGATAGAAACATCTCTGGTATTAGGCTCCTACATAATTGGGGAAAGTATCTCAAAATGTAAACGCATATACAGAGAAAGACTTGGAAAGAAACCAACTGGAAGGCGAGGCTGAGACTGTCTCCATTATGTTTGTCATGAGTTCCAGCAGTGATTTGCTTTTACTGGATTTTATTTTTGCCTTTAGAAAACAAAAACACATCTCTCCACTGGAAAAGTGGAACACGACAATATTCAGGAATATCAGACTGAGCACTGTTTCCAAACTATCCCCACTCCCAGCAACTGATGACTTGTTTCCATTAATGTATTATGTGGCACCTCAACTAAATACAGAAGGCAATAGCTTCACAGTCCCATGGCTAAAAACGTTGTGACAGCAAATTGGTTTCGAAGCATAAAGAACAGTGGACACACAAAAAAATGAAGAACATCTTTGGCTGTGAAAGGTCAAGATGAGTTAGTAAGCTATTAACTTGGCTCATTTTTCAAACTTTAACGAGACATATTCAGTGTTTCCACACTGCTTATCAAGATCCTAATTCTGTCATCTTTCAGGCCTAGATTACTGAAATTTTTAGAACACCACTTAATATCTTAATTGTTAAATTACAGGGGGGTGCCCTGGAGGATGAAAATAACTCCACCTTTTAGCTTGTTTCCATCTTCCCAGGCAGAATCAACTTTTCAAAATGAAGGGCTTCTAAGGTGCCCCATGTTTAGCCAGATGAAAGATAAACCAGATTGGCATGACAGTCAGCAATGGAAAGACAAACAAATTAAGTACTTATAATTAAAGCTGGAGGAATAAAAGAATTCACACTTTCTTAGAGCTATTATTTCAGACAGTCTGGTGTCAGAATTAAAAGCCAACCAGTGCATCTGTTTATATTGCCAAGGATTTTCACAGAAAGAAGGGCTAGGAAACACATATTTTTTAATTAGGGTCCAAATTCCAAAGAACACCAAAAAAATAGTATGTCAAAAATATATGTTCTTGTGATTTGTATTGTTCAATGTCTAAACAAAGACAAAAAAATTATGTTTCTTCCTTCTCCTTCATGAACACAAGTGAAAGAATAAAAAAAAAAAAGTAATTCTGTTGCTTTGGCCACAGACTCCTTTTTCTGGTATCCTTCTTGCTTCTGGCTTAACTACTGCTTTTCTTTCCCAGGATGAAATAATATAGGAAAAGCCGATTAAAGAAGGCTTCATTCACACAGAAGGTTCACCAGGATGGCTGGGTTACCAAGACTTAAAAGCTGAGTTACAATGGCCACCTAAAATGACCGTTTTACACTTTAAAGTACATCTTTTATTTTAAAATTTTGAGTTAGCTCTTTGCTTATGTTGAGCTTTGAATGAAAAGAAAGCCCTCTTTAAAAATCTCTGTTCATGTATAGAACATCGTAATACTAGAATCTATCACTCACCTATTTGGACCTCTCACCCGGTACATTGGAAGCGTTTCAAACCCTCTTGGTCAATTGGAAAAAAAGAAATCAAAATATAGCGTAGTATTCTGTATACTAAAGTTAAAAGACTTTGTTCCCTCATATATTTATTTAACAATAATTATTGATCATCTACTATTTGCTATATACTGGCTCACTGTTGGGAAATACCAAGTCGAACAAGACAGCACTACATCTAGCATATCATCATAACACTACGATGGTCCAATCTCTAACAGATGGACCACTAGGGTGGTCCAGTCTTTAACACAAGATATACAGCCTTCTGGAGAAACATTTACCTGTAAAAGGGGGCCGACATAGACTTGAGAGATAATTGGCCCTTATCTTTTCCTTGATGGAAGAAGAGGAAACTAAGATATGGAAAGCTTGAGTCATAATCATGGCGCTTTTTAGTGGAAAAATCACAGGACTGGAATTCACGTGTCCAAACTCAAATCTCACGCTCTTTCTGTATCAATATACTTCACCCCCAAAATGACCACTTTCCCCAAAACAATAATACGAAGCCATAAATGTCAAGACAGTGGACTAAAAGTTGGAAATGTGCTTTGAGAAGAGAGAACAGTCAGTAACCATCCTAATTTTATGGCATTACAGATCGTGGAGAAGGATGGTTTAGAAGTCACACCCAAATGGATTCTAATCTTACATCTATTAAACTAACCAGCCAGGGCACACTGGGCAAGACTGGAACTCTGAGAGTCATTTGGATTTTTAAAAAGTTTTCAAATCGGGATAATGATGTTTACATGAAAGGAATAAATTCCATGAGACAGTGGAAGTGAGCAGGTAGTCAATATAGATAAGTTCCCGTCTCCCTCTTCTCACCGATGTAAATTGAATAAAACTGATAAAAGACCAGGTCAGCAGAAACCACATTTCAGTTTTTTGATTTCTAACCAGTCATTTTAGCATAAGATCCAGCCTCCAATTTTAAGCCATTTTTGTAGATCATTTTTGGCATACCTTCACAAAATTAAACATTTCCATTCTGTGAACATTTTGGGAGTTAGAAAGCAGAGACTAAACAATTAAATTTAGAGAATTTCATCACCATACATCCTCTAAAAAGAGATGGGAAGAAAATAGAGTCAGAAGAAATATTTAAAATTAATTAAACCTTCTATGTAATTTTCTGAGTCTCTCTCCATTATAGGGCATACAAATTCAACTAGCTTAGGTAAAAGGAATTTGGACACTCACTTATCTAGGATATCCAGGAGTAGACAAGCTTCAGGAATAAGGAAATCAACGGACCCAAATGATGAATTAAGTGTCCCGTCTTTACCTTCTTTTCTCAGCCATTTGACCCCTGTTTTGGCTTTACTCTCAGACTTCCTACCCATGGCGGGGAAGTGAGCTTCCGTCAATCACAAGGCAATATTATCTTTCCACCTCACAAGAGAGGAGTCAAGCCTCACTCCTGGCATGCTTACCTCAAGTTGGAGGGATCATCCTCATTGGTACAAGCTGAGTCTCATAACCATCCCACAACAAACTGGTACGGGTAGCCAATGGAGAACTAGGGTTACCATGTTTCTGTGCACGGAGCCGGGGTGGGCAAGGCCATTCTACTCAAGCTACATGCAGGTCCTCCATTGAAAGATAGGGTTCTCTTTCCTGAAAAAGAAAACGGGGGTGGGGAAGGATCTTGGAAAGGCAAAAACAAAGCAAAATAACAACAGCAAACAATGGATATCCAGGTGAATCATTCTTTTTAACTTCTTTGCTTTTAGGATTATCCAGCTCACTTCAAAATCCTCTTGGAGACCCTGGTAGGTTCATCCCTATTTCTTTGTAACAGATTCCTATACTGACTGGTGGGTACTTTGGATACAACATGATAGGGGAAGAAGTCCATCTTTGTTCCTGTCCATGACACAGTTGACACAGCATTGGCATGCATATCATCAAATATCGACATTAGTCAAGGCACAGAGACATGTTTTTCCCTTGAGGGTGCTTACAGCCCATCTATGCATACATGTTAGACAACAAAAGTTAAAAATCATGTATTTGTTTATGCAAGACAGAGATTCAGAATATACCATACACGGAGAGAACCCTATGTTTAGCTTTGTGGGCGTATAAAAACCTCAGTCTCTGTCCTCAAAATTGGGGAATCTGTTAAAAATATCACTTTAATCTGAAGTTAACACAGAGGACTCCAAGTACAAGTTAACATTTGAACTGGGTTTAGAGGATAGGTAGAAGTTTCACTGTAAGAAATAGGAAAAGAGGCACGCACAAAGAGGCCAAAAGAGGAAAAGTTTGGAACGTGTTTTCTCATTCAGGTAAAAGATCATGCATCTGAAAGGGATGAACAATAAACATCAAGGTAACTTTTAAGAATTCACCAACAGGCGCACCTGGGTGGCTTCGTCGGTTAGCATACGACTTCTGCTCAGGTCGTGATCTCACGGTCTGTGAGTTCGAGCCCCATGTCGGGCTCTGTGCTGAAAGCTCAGAGCCTGGAGCCTGCTTCCAGTTCTATGTCTCCCTCTCTCTCTGCCCCTCCCCTGCTCATGCTCTGTCTCTCTCTGTCTCAAAAATAAATAAAAATATTTAAAAAAAAATTTTTTTTAATTTAAAAAAAAGAATTCACCAACAAAATCTGCATAAACATGTTACGGAGCTTCAGTATGCAGCAAGACTGTGCAGTTGACTTCTAGGAAGAGGCAGATCTCAAGGAGCACTCCCTCCAAGATGTATTAATAAGGGGAACATTCCAGGGGTGCCTGGGTGGCTCAGTCGGCTAAGTGTCTGACTTCAGCTCAGGTCATGATCTCACGGTTTGTGGGTTTGAGCCCCGCGTTGGGCTCTGTGGGGACAGCTCGGAGCCTGGAGCTGGCTTTGGATTCTGGGTGTCCCTCTCTCTCTGTTCCTCCCCCCACTTGTGCTATCTCAAAAAGAAATGAACATTAAATTTTTTTAAAAAAAAATAAGGGCAACATTCCAGTTTCACATTAATAAATACAGTAACGTGCATTTATGTAAAGTAAAAGTCAAATGTACATTTGTTCATGAATGTAAGCAAAAGGTCTATAAAAGAATTTTCCCAAACTGATGATAGCAATCACCTGTTAAGAATAGTAAGAATGGGCAAGCATCAGTGGTGAAGTAGGGATTCTGCTTTTAACTTTACACTTCTGTGCTGCTTAAGTTTTTTTTTACAATAAAAATTTATCTACATGTTGCTTGCATAATAAATATATACTGTTTCATAAAAGAAAGTTTTCTATTAAAATAAGGGTCAACTTACTAGCAGGCTAAGGTATCCGGTCTTTAAAAAATTAACGTTATTATTTTTTGTTTCAATGGGGCAGGTAGCTAATAACTTGAGGAACTGATTAGGAAGAATAATATTTTGCAGGTGGCATTATCTTAGAGCCCATAAGCAAATAAGGATGTAGAGCTCTTTGGAAGTTGTTAAAATATATAATACATATTCTCTGTGTGTGTGTGTGTGTGTGTGTGTGTGTGTGTATATACATATATATATATATATATATAAATTAAATGTACAGGTCAGACACACACACACACACACACACATATATATATATATATATATATATATAAATTAAATGTACAGGTAAGACATATATATTTTATACAGGCGGCTATTTTAAATGTGCATGTATGATAAATAAGTATATAAGAGTAAATATATAATGTATATATGAATGAACACTAAGAGAAGGAAAGAAGACTTTTTTTTTAAACATAGGGATTTAAAGGCATCAAAGACATGTCTTAAGCATATTCGTTTGGGAGTTATCTTCAAGACAGCAAATCTGGATCTGGGGTCACAGTGAGCTGAATCTGATTTCAGTTTAGACTTGGTGGTGATCTACATGAAGAAGATGGTTGAAAAAATGAATGAAGTTAAAATATCCTCAGGGATTAAATGAGGTCAGCAAAGGAAAGGGGGAAGAGAACTGAACCCAAGGCTTTGGGAAAGATCATCCGTTAAGAGAAGGGGAACAATTCATTTGCTCACTCATTCACAACTAAAATCTTTGAGGTTTTGAGGACAGAAAGGAGAAGAAAGCAGCATGGAGACTGCCCATAGGGAGTTTATAGCCACTGAAATGAACGCAAATACTAACATTAATGGAGACTTTACTGCCTCTGCAAGGGCACGAAGCATCACATCAACCTTTAGAACAACATTACTGTTACCTCCTTTCAAAGTACGAAAAAAGGGGCACTTTGTCCTAAGTCGTACAGCTCTGAAGTGTCAGGGACTTGATCTGAACCCTCCACCACAGACCATAAACACAGGAACCACTGCTTCCAAAAATGTGGTCAGTCAAGTGTCATAGAAGAAGCATCACAATAAGAGGAAAACCAGAACTCTGTTAAAGACAAAGATGAGTTTCATTTACATGGGGATGAAAATCAATTGTGAGGGACAAGAGAATGAATGGATAATGAAGTACTATGTGTCAAGGACTTCTCTGAGGAAACAGATGGAAAAATTAATGCGAGAAGGATCTGGGACTATGGTACATCTAGGCACGCATGCAGAGGGAGGAAGGAGGCAATAGAGTGAAATTCAAAATACAGGGAAGGGGAATAATGTGGATAAAGACATGTCTTGTGTATGGTGAGGAAATAAGGACGCATCTCCTGGATGTATACATTCACTTTTAAAAGGAGGAGGGCCTCTTCTCTGACAGGGTATGGAAAATGTAAAGGAACAGACAGATATTTCAGTTAAATAGAATCACAGCAAACTGTAACAATAAGATCTTACATATATGTTTTGTGGAGGGGGAGTGTTTTCTCATTTTTAAGTGTTTTTTTTTAATTTTTTTTTTAATTTTTAGTATTTATTTAAGAATAAGTGACAGGGGCGCCGGCAGGGGCTCAGTCGGTTGAGCGTCCGACCGTCTCAGGTCACGATCTCACGGTTCGTGGGTCCGAGCCCCGTGTTGGGCTCTGTGCAGACAGCTCAGAGCCCGAAGCCTGCTTCGGATTCTGGGTCTCCCCTCTCTCTGTGCCCCTCTCCCGCTCATGCTCTGTCTCTCTCTGTCTCTCAAAAGTGAATAAAGATTAAAAAAAATTTAAAAAAAAAAGAATAAGTGACATACAACACTGCATTAGTTTCAGGTACACAACATAGTGATTCTATATTTACATACACTACAAATTTGTTACAATATTTTTTACTACATTTCCTAGGCTGTACATTTCATTGACATGTCTTTCTAACTGGAAGATGGTACTTCTTAATTCATTTCACCTATTTTATCCATCCTGAATACTCTCATGCCCTGTGGCATCAGTTTGTTGTCTGTATCTATGAGCCTGTTTCTGTTTTGTTTTATTTGTTACTTTCTTCAGTTTAAATTCCACATCTAAGTAAAATCATATGGTGTTTGTCTTCCCTGACTTATTTCATACAGCTAATACCCTCTAGGTCCATCCATGTTGTTGCAAGTGGCAAGATTTTATTCTTTTGTGTGGCCAAGTAATATTCCACCCATGTGTGTATATACACCATATCTTCTTTATCCAGTCATCTACTGATGGATATTTAGGCTGTTTCCACATCTTGGCTATTGCAAATAACATTGTGATAATCATAGAGGTACGTTATCTTTTCAAATTAGTGTTTTCAGGGGTTTTTTTTTGTTGTTGCATAAATACATACAAGAAGCTGGATTGTATAGTTGTTCTATTTTTAATTTTTTTTAGGAACTTCCATACTGTTTTCCCTTGGACTGCACTAATTTACATTCTTAGTCGAAGTACAAAAGGGTTATCCTTCCTCCACGTCCTTGCCAACATTTGTTATTTCTTGTCTTTTTGATAAGAGCCATTTTAACATTTGTGATAAAAACTCTCAGCAAAGTGGGTATGGGAAGAATGTACCTCAACATAATAAAGGCCATGTAAGTAAGACAAACCCACAGCTAACATCGCATTCAATGGTGAACAGCTGAAAGCTTTTCCTAAGTGGTATCTCATTGCAGTTCGATTTGCATTTCCCTGAGGGTAATGCCGAGCCTATTTTCACGTGCCTGTTGGCGATCTGTACGTCTTTGGAAAAATGTCTAGTCAGGTCCTCTGTCCGCTTTTAAATTGGATTGTTTGTTCTTTTGATATTGAATTATACGGGTTCTTTACATATCTTGGATGTTAACCCTTCATTGGATATATCATTTGCCAATGTCCTCTTCCGTTCAGTAGGTTGCCTTTCGTTTTGTTAATGGTTTTCTCTGCTGTGCAAAAGGTTTTTTTGTTTTGTTTTGTTTTTTGTTTGTCTTTTGTTTTGATGTAGACCCATTGCTTTTGTTGTCCATGCTTGAGGAAACAGAGCCACAAAAATGTCACTCAGATTGATGTCAAAGAGCTTACTGCCTATGGCTTCTTCTAGGAACTTCATCATTTCAGGTCTTACATCTAAATATTGGATCAATTTTGAATTTATTTTTTCAGTTTCAGTTTCATTCTTCTGGTTCTTTCTGGTTCAGTTTCATTCTTTTGCATGTAGTTGTCCAGTTTACCCAGTACCATGTACTGAGGAAATTGTCTTTCTCTGTTGAATATTTTCACCTCCTTTGTTGTAAATTAATTAATCATGTAAGTGTCGGTTTATTTCTGGGCTCTCTTCTGTTCCATTGATCTAGGTGTCTGTTTTCATGCCGGCACTATACTATTTTGATTATGATTGCCTTGCAGTATAGTTTGAAATAAGGGAGCATGATACCTCCAAATTTGTTCTTCTTTCTCAAGATTGCTTTGGCCATTTGGAGTCTCTCATTATTCCATACAAATGTCAGGATTATTGGTTCTAGTTCTCTGAAAAAGAGATTGATGTTTTGACAAGGATTGCATTGAATGTGTAGACTGCTTCAGATAGTATGGTCATTTTACATATTAATTCTTCTAATCCATGAGCATGGGAAATACTTCCATTTATTTATGTCATCTTCATTTTCTTTTATCAATGCCTTATAACTTTCCAACTACAGGTCTTTTTCCTCCTTGGTTAAATTTATTCCAGGGCATTTAATTCTTTTTGATGCAATTGTAATACAGGATTTTCTTAACTTCTGATAATTTATTACTGATAGAAACACTCTAGATTTCTATATACTGATTTTGTATTCTTCAAATTTATTGAATTTCCTAGTTCTGATAGTTTTTGGTGGCATCTTTAGGGTTTTTATTATATAATATCACGCCACCTGCAAATTGTGACCATTCTGTTTCTTCTTTTCCAATTTGGATGCCTTTCATTTGTTTCTCTTGCCTAATTGCTGTGGTTAGGACTTCTAATACTATACGGAATAGAAGTAGTGAGAGTGGGTATCTTTATTGTGTTCCTGAACTTAGGAAAAGCTTTTAGCCTGTCACCACTGAGGGTGATGCTAGCTTTGGGTTTTACTTACATGGCCTTTATTATGTCGAGGTACATTCTTCCCGTACCCACTTTGCTGAGAGTTTTTTATTATAAATGTATGTTGAATTTTGTCACATGCTTTTTCTGCATCTATTGAGATGATCACATGATTTTTACCCTTTACTTTGTTAATGTGGTACATCAGGTTGATTGACTTGCAGCTATTCAACCATCCTTACATACCTGAAATAAATCCACCCAATCACGGTATATGATCTTTATAATAAATTGTTCACTTTGGTATGCTAATATTTAATTGAGGATTTTTGCATGTAGGCTTACAGGAATATTGATTTTCTTTTCTTTTCTTTTTTTATGAAATTTATTGTCAAATTGGTTTCCATACAACACCCAGGCTCATCCCAACAGGTGCCCTCCTCAATGCCCATCGCCCACTTTCCCCTCTCTCCCACCCCCCCCATCAACCCTCAGTTTATTCTCAGTTTATTTTTTAAGAGTCTCTTATGCTTTGGCTCCCTCCCTCTCTAACTTTATTTTGTTTTCCTTCCCCTCCCCCATGGTCTTTTGGTAAGTTTCTCAGGATCCACAGAAGAGTGAAAACATAGGATACAAAATTAATGTACGGAAATCAGTTGCATTCTTATACACTAATATGAAGCAACAGAAAGACAAATAAAGAAGCTGATCCCATTCACAATTGCACCAAGAAGCATAAAATACCTAGTAATAAACCTAACCAAAGATGTAAAAGATTTTTTTTTATAGCGCCTTGTCTGGTTTTGGCACCAGGGTAATGTTGGCCTCATAGACTAAGTTTGAAAGCACACCTTACTCTTCAGTTATTTGGAATAGTTTGAGAAGGATAGGTATTAATTCTTCTTGAAAGATTTGATAGAATTCACCTGTAAAGACTTCTGGTTCTAAACCTATGTTTGCTGGGAGTTGTTTGTGTGTTTGTTTTTAATTACTATTGCTGATGCAATTCTGGATTGTCCAATTTGGTGGCATATAATTTTAGTAGTCTCTTATAATTCTTTGTATTTCTGTGGTATCAGTTGTAATTGCTTCTTTTTCATTTCTGATTTTATTTATTTGGGTTCTCTCTATTTCTTCATGAGTCTGGCTAAAGGTTTATCATTTTTTAAAAATCTTTTCAAAGAATCAGCTTTTAGTTTCATTGACCTTTTGTATTGTTTTTTAGTTTCTATTTATTTCTGCTCTGATATTTATTATTTCATTTTCTATGAACTTTGGGTTTTCTTCTTTTTCTAGATGTGTGTAAGGTTACATTGCTTATATGAGATTTTTCTTGTTTCTTGAGGTAGCCCTGTATTGCTATAAGCATCCCTCTTAGAACGGCTTTTGCTGCGTCCCATGGATTTTGGAACATTGTGTTGTTACTTTCATTTGTCCCAAGATGTTTTTTTATTTCATCTTTGATTTCTTTTTTGATCCATTCGTTGTTTAGTAGCATGCTGCTTAGTCTCCAGTTTTTTTTTCTCGTTATCTTATAATTGATTTCTAGTTTTATACTGTTGTGGTTGGAAAAGATACTTGATATAATTTCAATCCTCTTAAATATATTGAGACTTGTTTTGTGGTCTCACATGTGATCTATGGAGAGTATTCCATGTGCACTTGAAAACAATGTGCATTTTACTGGTTTTGAATGGAATGTTCTCTATATAGTTTTTAAGTCCATCTGACCTAACATGTCTTTTAAGGCCAGTATTTCCTTATTATTTTTCTGTTTGATCTACCCATTCATGTAAGTGGGGTATTAAAGTTCCTTACCATTATA
The DNA here is from genome assembly GCF_016509475.1 of Prionailurus bengalensis. Taxonomy (NCBI): domain Eukaryota; kingdom Metazoa; phylum Chordata; class Mammalia; order Carnivora; family Felidae; genus Prionailurus; species Prionailurus bengalensis. The sequence continues at coordinate 37,552,048 of NC_057348.1, read as the reverse complement.
TTATTATTGTCAGTTTCTCTCTTTGTATCTGCTGATATTTGCTTTACATATTTAGGTGCTGCTATGTTGGATACATAAATATTTACTAGTGTTATATCCTCTTGTTGGATTCATCCCTTTAAGGGTATTCATTTTGTAATGGTCTTGTTTGTCTCTTGTTGCAGCCTTTATTTAAAAGCCTATTTTGTCTGCTAAAAGTATTGCTATCCTAGCTTTCTTTTCATTTCCATTTGCATGGGGTATATTTTCCCATTCCTTCACTTTCAGTTTGTATGTGTCTTTAGATCTAAAGTGAGCCTCTTCTAGGCTGCATACAGATGGGTCTTATTGATTGTTTTTTTTTTTTTAATCCTTCCAGCCACTCTAGATCTTTGATTGGAGCATTTAGTCTATTTATATTTAAATTAAGTATTGATAGGTGTTCATTGCCATTTTCTCAATTGTTTTCTGAACGTTACTGTAATTCTTCTCTGTTCCTTTGTTCTTCTCTTGTACTTTTTCCTTGAGATTTGATAACTCTCTTTAGTGTTATGTTTGGATTCCCTTCTCTTTATTTTTTTATGTATCTATTATAGGTGTGTTTGTGTGTGTGTGTGTGTGTGTGTGTGTGTGTGTGTGTGGTTACCCTGAGATTTATATATAACAACCTATGTATATAACAATCTATTTTAAGTTGGTGTTCACTTAAGTTTGAATGCATTCTAAAAGCACTACATTTTTACTGCCTCCTCCCACATTTTATGTTTTTGATGTCATGTTAAATCTTTTTATTTTGTATATTCCATAACTATTGTAGAGTTGATATAAGAACTTTTGTGCTTTTACTGCTATACTAGCTTTAAAATGGTTGATCCATTACCTTTACTTTACATTTGCCTCTACCAGTGTGATTTCTTTTCTTTCATAGATTTTCTTGTTAATCAGGGCTCTTTGTTTTCACTTAACAAAGTGCCCTAATATTTCTTAAAAAGCCAGTTTAGTGCGTAAGAACTCCTTTAGTTTGTGCTTGTCTGGGAAACTACTGGTCTTCCCTTCAATTCTGGATTTTAACCTTACGAGATAGGGCATTCTTGTTTGGAAGTTCTTTCCTTTCAGGATGTTGAATATACATGCTACTTAACTTGTGGCCCGCAAAGTTCCACGGAAAATCAGCTGATAGTCTTATGGGGGTTTCCCTTACATGTAACTAATGGCTTTAAGATTCTCTCTTTATCTTTCCCTTTTGACATTTTAATTATTACATGTTTTTCTGTGGATCTCTTTGGGTTCATCTAATTTGGGACTTTCTGTTCCTTGTGGACCCGGATGTCTGTTTCCTTCCCCAAGTTAGGGAAATTTTCAGCTATTATTTCTTCAAATAACTGTTCTGCCCCTGTCTCTCTTCTCCTTCTGGGACCACTATAATGTAAATGTTAGGATGGTTAATTTGGTTCCACATTAACTTTCATCTATCCTCATTTAAAAAAAATTTTTTTTTTCTATTTTCTGTTCAATTTGGAAGATTTCCACTACCCTGCCTCCCAGGTCACCGATCTGTTCTTCTGAACCATCTAGTTTGCTGTTTATAACCTCTAGTGTATTTTTCATTTCTGTTATTGTTTTCTGCAGCTCTGATTGATACTTGCATTTTCTATCTTTCTGTTGAAGGTCTCACTGTGTTCATCCACTCTTCTCCCAAGTTCCGGAAGCATTTTCATGACCAGTATTTTGAACTCTTCACTGGCTAGGCTGCTTATCTTCATTTTGTTTAGCTCTTCTTCTGAGGTTTTGTGTTGTTGTTGTTGTTGTTTTTCATTTGGAACATATTCTTCTGTTCTCTCCTTTTGCCTAACTCTGTGTTTGTTTTTATGTAGTAGATAGTTTAGCTATGTCTCCTGGTCTTGAAGGCATGACCTTATGGAGGAGATGTGGGGCCCAGAAGTGCAATCCCTGTACCATCGCAGCCAGGTGCTCCAGGGGTGTCCCCTGTGTGGGCAGCATATATGCCCTCTTGTTGTGACAGGGCTGTGACTCTTGCAGGCATTCTGGTGGACAGTATTAGCCTCTGGCCCTACTGTCTGCAAGGTCTGACCACAACTGCTGGGGGCACACTGCAGGGAAGCGTTATCATCCTATCAGCTGTGTGGCCAACCGAGGTGCAGGCTTGTACAGGGCTCTCAGGGGGATATGCCCCCTGACATTCACATTTTAAAAGGAAGTTTCCAAAATGGCACCCACTCTGCCAGGATCAGCATAGGAGAACAAGATAGCACAAATGGCTTCCTCTGGCATCTCAGTCCCTGAGGAGAGGCCCAGCTACCTCCTGCCTCTTCAGCAGGTGCTACAAGATTAGTGAGTGGGTCTCCTTAATCTAGGGTTTGTGGGTCTTTCAATCTGATATTTTTGCACTGTTTTCCAGGGTGAGTGAGTCTATGCACAAACCCATTATGAGCAGTCTCCCTTTTCCTACAGTTCTGTAGCTTTTCTGGAGGTATTCCCTGTTGGTTTTTAAAGCCAGATGTTTTGGGGCTCGCCTCACTTTAGAGGATATAACAGTTAGGGTTCCTGATGTGGAGCTCAAATCTCTTGCTCCTCAGGGAAACTTTGAGACCCCCCCATCTGTAGAACACTGTTCTTGGGTGTTTTTTTTTGTCCCCTTGAGACCGTGTGTCTGCCTTCAACCCATTTCAGTGCTATCCCTTATTATGCAGGCTCTGTTTGTTCAGTTCCTACATCCTCTTCAGAGGGAATTATTCCATATGAGGTTGTAGAATTTGTTGTACCCACAAGAAGAGGGGAGCTCGGGATCTTCCTACACCGCCATCTTAAACTCTCCCTATATGTCCACTTTTGGACAGTGGTTCTCAACCCCGGCTAAACATTATAATGATCTTGGCAGCTATTACAAATTGTTACGCCCACCATGCACTCCAAGCCAATTAAATCAGAAAACAATTGAGGTTGCTTTGGGCTGAGCGCGTCCAAAGCAGGTTTTAAAGAGAAGCTGGTATGATTTAACTAGGTGAGGAGAAGGGAGGCATTATATGTGACAGCAACTTGAGCAAAATTTTAAAAACTAAACTAGGAATCGATAAAGAAATTAATTTGCCTAAAACAAAGGAAGCAAGGAAGAAGTAGTGAGGAAAATAGAAATGCTAGAATATGGGCAGATCACAACAATTCTTTATAAATTTCTAAATTGCTGCAAAGTAGATATACTCACATCCCATTACTTACAATGACAAGCTATACTAAGCACAGAGATCTTACCAATACTAGTCACTTTTTCATTCCAAAACCGTCATCAGAGTCCCTGGCATATAGTAGATATTCAATAACCAGTAGTTGAATAAATACATCTGATAAGTAAAAAATAGATAACTCAGATAGCAGCCCAGGAATCTCTTCAGGTATCTAGAATTCTTGAGAAAAGCAAAATTGCCTCATACCCAATCCCAAGTTGCTCATTGCAAACACTTTTCCACGCCCTACTCAAATCTCCCTGGGTCCTCAGCTGGCTTCACTGGATGTGGTTTCAATCTCTTTGTTCTTAATGCCATCAACAATAGATTGTGTCTAATAGTTTTTTACTAAAGTTTGACAAAAGTGAAGTAGCAATGGGGATGAAGGCTTTATGATCAAAGTACAAGCTAGCAAGCAATTTAAAATGATGTCAGGTAGCCCTATTGTTAACTGGGTCACTTGACCGTTCTCACTGGCCATTATTCCATTCTGAGATCTTGCCTTCTGCCATATTACTTCATTCCTATTTTTCTAAGACTTCACTAGTACCACCCAAACTACAAATTTCAGCTTTTTCTCATAGAGAAATTTAACTAGGATTATCTCCTACACCATAGCTTAGGGGAAACTCGCTTGTAATATCCACCTTTCTCAGAAAATATTCTGCCAAACCAAAGTTCAGTTATTAATCCCATTTCTCTTAGGGCCCCAAACTTTTATAGCCAACTATGATTTTAAGTGGTAAGTTCTGGGGGGCACCCGGGTGGCTCAGTTGGTTGAGCACCCGACTTCAGATCAGGTCATGATCTCACAGTTCGTGAGTCCAAGTGCTACATCAGGCTCATGGCGAACGGCATAGATCCTCTGTCCTCCTCTCTCTGTTCCTTCCCTGCTTGTGCCCTCTCAAAAATAAATAAAACATTTAAAAAATAGATGGCAATTTTTTTCTTTCTCTCTATACAAAAGAATGAAACACATAGGGAAGACAAGTGGAGAATCTCGAACCCAATACCAAGTAAGGACCCACGAGGGAATAAACAGTCATTATCGGTGGTTCACAAAACAATATATATTCACATTATTGTTGAAAATAATCCTTCTCTTCTTTGCTAAGGAGTCACAAAATGAATGTCTTTGTCTTGCAATGTCATCGCCATATCCAGTCACATAAGTGGCAGTGTGAATACAGTGGGTACTCAACACATGGACACTAATCGTGAGGATAAAGGGTAAAGATGAGATACTCTCTGAGATTTTATACCTTATAATAATAACTGTAATAATAGCTACTTTGTATGTCCAAAGTCGTTTAAAAGCATTAACATTTCACATGGCACACATCCTCAGAAAGCAGATCAATATTTATTCTTCCAAGTGTGTCGAGTATACAGTTGGGGCACCTCGAGGTGAAAACGTCACCCTGCCAGTGTCAGCCTCAGAACTTGGAAATCACATCCCCCAGTTCATTATGTCAGAATAATAAAGCGACCCCGGCCAGTTGAACATATTCATTAGCGGTCAGGGGGAAGCAGGGCGGAAGGAGCAGACAATATGGCTTTGGGAGCATCCAGAGCTAACTAGCCTTCAAAAAAAACAGGACTATTATTTGACATAGCATCAGTATGGGAAGGGAAAAAGCCATGAGAACACACACACACACACACACACACACACACACACACACATCACAGCAGGTCTGTTTAGTCCTTCCAGATGAGAATTCATCTTTGCGACTCGTCGTCCAAGTAATTTCATTGCCACTAATTGGGAAGGGTAAGAGAGAGGAGTAGGGACTACGTTTTGCCCCATCTCCTTTTCTCTCTGCCTCTCTCTCTCATTAGAGTGTGTTTAGCTGATTAAGCAAATCAACCTTAATTAGTAACTAACTAGGGAAGAACTCTGCAAGGTTTGGTTAAGCGGCATCAAAACCCACAGCCGGCTCTCAGAGCCCATTAAGAAGTAATCATCCAGCGCAACTAACAAGTCACTAGACCATACTTTTGCAATTTGGCTCTTTTGTTCTGTCAGTTTGAAGAGCCCTGTGCATGTGATGCCATTTAGAAGGGAGCTCTTTTAGAGCTTTCACTCAGGAAGGCATCGGGAGCTCTGGGGGTAGAGCTTAGCTCAGAAAAAAGGGAAAGAATTCAAGTTTGCGTTGACAGCTTGATCCCAGAGAGAGACGACTGGCTGCTTGTCTAGCAGGTCCTTTGGGTGTGGATGAGGCAGGGGCAGGAGTCTCCGTCTTAAGTGAACGTGTGTGCCGCCAATGTTAAAGGCACAATTACCTTCCCGCGCACCTCTGTTTGCTAGTGCTGTTTCCTTCCATAAAACCTCTTTTCCGCTGCCAAGTGGAGCCCGGCAGGCAATAATATTTTTCATGCACGATACACATACTAAAATGCCCTTGTGTGTTTTTAACAGATTTACAGTTGATAACAATAGGGCTGTTTTGTCAGGCAAGGTAAAAATGCATTTGTTACAAATGCAGAGCCCTGGCCAGGGTCCATGCGCCTCACAGCTGCTAGTCCCTCAAAAGGGTCCGTCCAGCTCCTGCGAGCAGGGAAAAGTAGCAAAAGTAATCAAACTGAAGGTCTTTTTATTCAAACTGAAGTTCATCTTTCCGATAAAGATTTTTATTTGTTGAGACCCTCTTCTCCCACCTACGAGGACCATGATAACATAGACACGGCGGGGCGGACGTGAGCATCCTTGTATTTGAACGCGTATGTGGCCCTTGTATTCTTCGGGGAGTACGGTCTTCAAAACTCAAGGAGGAGAAAGGGATGGGATAAATTGTTGCGTAAATCAAACCACGACTTAGAGGAGGTATCCCTCAAAACGTGAGAATCCTTGACTAATAATTTACAGCTTGCTATTAGTCCGGCTCAATTTTTTGTTAAATGAAACCACATATTAAACGATAACTAATAAATAAATGACTTCTATCAGTCAATTCCAAGAGAGATTTCTGCTGTTATAAACATCCATTTACAAATACATATTTTTATGAAAGGACATACTGGTGAAAAGAATTTTCTGTTGTTATATTGAGGGTGAAATGAATTTTCTACATTATTTTACAGAAGAACAGGTTGATATCTATGCTGGTTGATATTAAACTGTGTTTACCTTCTTGTAAGAAATAATATGAGACATTAGTTGTTCGACATATGTTATCATATCTACCGATGCGAGACAATATACTGTTAAGTCCGCAGCTCTGATGTCTAATAGCATGGATTCAAATCCTGGCCACAGTGTTGTTAATTCTATGAACTTACATAAATGTTTCCAACTCTTGAGCCCCGATTTCTCAACCATTAGAGTGGGGATGGCAGGAATCACACCTACCTCAAAGCATTTCTTGCAAGATAAAATTACATAATAAATATCCTCTCTACAAATCCTGGAATTCAATATATATTACTTACTTTAAATTATTATTCTATAATAAGTAGTGAAAATAGTCACTAATCAATTCTCATATGAATTGTGTTACATATTATTAGCCAGATTTATTGACAGTAGCTGCTGTAAAACAAACAAGCCCTGCATTACAGGGGCCTCATTTAATAGCAGCTCATTCGAGGTTACTCAAAGCTCACTGCAAGGAGACATTTCTCAGTCACTCTGCAGCATGTGGTGACTCAAGGACCCAGGCTTTTTTACCTTTTGGCTGTGCTATCCCCAGGGGGTTCCTCACTTTTCTACTATATTCTTTGGTTAACACTGTCTATTAAATAGAGACTAAAATGTGGAGAATCATGTGACCTGTTTTAGCAGCCAAACCTCCGCTGTGGCACATCAGTTTTGCCCACAAGCCTTCTGCCAGAACTATTTGCATGGCCCTGCCTACATTCAAGAAAGCCACTGGAAAACACACTTTCACTGGGTGTCCAGAAGAAGCACATTCAACTCAATATGCATCCAGTCAGGATGTGTCATTAACGTAAATCGTTAGGAGCTAAAATTGGTATAATTGAGGGGCCGGTAGGTGGCTCAGTAGGCTAAGCATCTGACTCTTGATTTCAGCTCAGGTCTTGATCTCACCGTCAAGGGATTGGGCCCCACCTTGGGCTCTACACCGACAAGGAGGAGCCTCTTAGGATTCTCTCTCTCCCGTGCTCTCCACCCCTCCCCTGCTCACACACACATGCCCATGCAGGAGGCATTCACGCTCTTTCTGCCTCTCTCTCAACATAAATAAATAAAGATGGTATAGTATCTACAACGTGTACCAGAATGCTCATAATAGAAAAAAAAATGTGTTTTTTTACAAAAAGTTCTATGCTTTCTACACAAGAAAACGTGCATCCCTCTCGTTCTTCCTCTAGATTTCTATTTTGATTCATCTTTTCTGGGAAGACCTTTTATTATGGAGGCTGTGGGCACCCTCACTGGTATCCCCATAGCCTCTGTCATAGCATTTGGTCCACGGGATTCTCAGTGTCTCTTTACTGGACTTGGCTATTGGACCAGAAGTTATCTGAAGAGTGACTTAGGTTTTCATCTGAATTTTTCCTCACCTAGTACAATCTCTACCCTGTAGTAAACGCTCTACACCACTTACCAAACAAATGAAGGAATTTCTAGGTATAACCCAGCTCAGTAAAGAAAACCATAATACAACTAAAACCTGCCTATCAAAGAATAAATGATTCATGAAAAAAACATCAATGGGAGGAATATACATTTTCCTTTATAAGAAAATAGAAAACTCAATTTCTTGCGTTCAATTTTCAACACTAAGCACCATACTTTTAAAAAGTAAAAGATCTTGACTGTTTCACCAGGGTCCAGTAAATTGACTTGGAAACATTTTCCTTCCCTATGTGTCTTCATGTATTATAGCTGGAAGACAAGGACTAACAACTTAGAGCAAGGACCCCAGGGATCCTTCCAGAACTTTTGTGCTATAATTAAAAAAGAGATGTTGTATGGAAACCAATTTGACAATAAATTATGTATATATATAGTAAAAAAATAAAAAATAAAACAAACCTATATAATGTTTTTTCCTGAAGCAAAAAAAAAA